>NW_027475130.1:6969696-7272727 GCF_051020985.1 Nomia melanderi
ATAACACCCGAGATATCACCAGATACATGCTGGATTTATACATGACCTTGGGTGACGGATTCCGAATATCTGTAATTTTCTCGGCCCCTGGTGGTCCGAGGTCGTTCCTGCTGCACAGATTCATTCGCCAGTGCCTCCTACAGACAATGCACTTTGACTTATTGCGCTATCTCTAATAGCACCCGAGATATCACCAGATATATATTGGATCTTTCACTGACCCTGAGTGTCCGGCCCCATGAGACGGTGGTTTTCGCGGCCCCTGGTGGTCCGAGGTTTTTCCGGCTGCACAGATTCATGCGCTAGGGCCTCCTACAGACAATGCACTTTGATTTATTGCGCTATCTGTAATAGCACCCGAGATAACACCAGATATATATTGGATTTTCGCCTGACCCTGAGTGCCCGGCCCCATAAGACTGTGGTTTTCTCGGCCCCTGGTGGTCCGAGGTCGTTCCCTCTGCCCAGATTGATGCGCCACGGCCTCCTACAGACAGTGCACTTTGATTTATTGCGCTATCTGTAATAGCACCCGAGAAAGCTCCATATATATGCTGGATTTTTACATGACTTTGGGTGGCGGATACCGAAAATCTGTAATTTTCTCGGCCTCTGGTGGTCCGAGGTCGTTCCCGCTGCACAGAATCATGAGCCAGGGCTTCCTGCAGACAATGCACTTTGATTTATCGCGCTATCTCTAATAGCACCCGAGATATCACCAGATATATGCTGGATTTTTACATGACCTTGGGTGACGGATTCCGAATATCTGTAATTTTCTCGGCCACTGGTGGTCCGAGGTCGTTCCTGCTGCACAGATTCATTCGCCAGTGCCTCCTACAGACAATGCACTTTGATTTAGTGCTCTATCTCTAATAGCACCCGAGATATCACCGGATATATATTGGATTTTTCCCCGACCATGAGTGTCCAGCCCCATGAGACGGTGGTTTTCTCGGACCCTGGTGATCCGAGGTCGTTCCTGCTGCACAGATTGATGCGCCAGGGCCTCCGGCACATAATTCACTTTGGTTTATTGCGCTATCCCTAATAGCACCCGATATGTCGCCAGATATATATTGGATTTTCCCTGACCCTGAGTGTCCGGCCCAATGAGACTGTGGTTTTCTCGGCCCCTGGTGGTCCGAGGTCGTTCCCGCTGTACAGATTCATGCGCCAGGGCCTCCTACAGACAATGCACTTTGATTTATTGCGCTATCTGTAATAGCACCCGAGATATCACCAGATATATATTGGATTTTTCACTGACCCTGAGTGTGCGGCCCCATGAGACGGTGGTTTTCTCGGACCCTGGTGGTCCGAGGTCGTTCCCGCTGCACAGATTCATGCGCCAGGGCCTCCTACAGACAACGTACTTTGATTTATTGCGCTATCTGTAATAGCACCCGAGATATCACCAGATATATATTGGATTTTCCCCTGACCCTGAGTGTCCGGCCCCATGAGACTGTGGTTTTCTCGGCCCCTAGTGGTCCGAGGTCGTTCCCGCTGCACAGATTCATGCGCCAGGGCCTTCTACAGACAACGCACTTTGATTTATTGCGCTATCTGTAATAGCACCCGAGATATCACCAGATATATATTGGATTTTCCCCTGACCCTGAGTGTCCGGCCCCATGAGACGGTGGTTTTCTCGGCCCCTGGTCGTCCTAGGTCGTTCGCGCTGCACAGATGCATGCGCCAGGGCCTCCTGCAGATAATTCCCTTTGGCTTATTGCGCTATCTCTAATAGCACCCGAGATAACACCAGATATATGCTGGATTTTTACATGACCTTGGGTGACGGATTCCGAATATCAGTAATTCTCTCGGCCCCTGGTGGTCCGAGGTCGTTCCTGCTGCACAGATTCATTCGCCAGTGCGTCCTACAGATAATGCACTTTGATTTATTGCGCTATCTCTAATAGCACCCGAGATATCACCAGATATATATTGGATTTTTCCCTTACCCTGAGTGTCCGGCCCCATGAGACGGTGGTTTTCTCGGCCCCTGGTGGTCCTAGGTCGTTCCCGCTGCACAGATGCATGCGCCAGGGCCTCCTGCAGATAATTCCATTTGGCTTATTGCGCTATCTCTAATAGCACCCGAGATATCACCAGATATATATTGGATATTTCCCTCACCCTGAATGTCCAGCCCCATGAGACGGTGGTTTTCTCGGCCCCTGGTGGACCGAGGTCGTTCCCGCTGCACAGATTCATGCGCCAGGGCCTCTTGCGGATAATTCACTTTGGTTTATTGCGCTATCTCTAATAGCGCCCGAGATATCACCAGATATATATTGGATTTTTCCCTGACCCTGAGTGACCGGCCCCATGAGTCTGCGGTTTACTCGGCGCCTGGTGGTCCGAGGTCGTTCCCGCTGCACACATTCATGCGCCAGGGCCTCCTGCAGATGATTCACTTTGATTTATCGCGCTATCTCTAATAGCACCCGAGATATCACCAGATATATATTGGATTTTTCCCTGACCCTGAGTGTCCGGCCCCATGAGTCTGCGGTTTTCTCGGCCCCTGGTGGTCCGAGGTCGTTCCCGCTGCACAGATTCATGCGCCGGGGCCTAATACAGACAATGCACTTTGATTTCTTGGGCTATCTGTAATAGCACCCGAGATATCACCAGATATATATTGGATTTTTCCCTGACACTGAGCGTCCGGCCCCATGAGGCGGTGGTTTTCTCGGCCCCTGGTGGTCCGAGGTCGTTCCCGCTGCACAGATTCATGCGCCAGGGCCTCCTGCAGATAATTCACTTTGATTTATTGTTCTATCTGTAATATAACCCGAGATATCACCAGATATATATTGGATTTTTACCTGACCCTGAGTGCCCGGCCCCATGTCTCGGTGATTTTCTCGGACCCTGGTGATCCGAGGTAGATACCGCTGCACAGATTCATGCGCCAGGGCCTCCTGCAGAAAATGCACTTTGATTTATTGCGCTATCTCTAATAACACCCGAGATATCACCAGATACATGCTGGATTTATACATGACCTTGGGTGACGGATTCCGAATATCTGTAATTTTCTCGGCCCCTGGTGGTCCGAGGTCGTTCCTGCTGCACATATTCATTCGCCAGTGCCTCCTACAGACAATGCACTTTGACTTATTGCGCTATCTTTAATAGCACCCGAGATATCACCAGATATATATTGGATCTTTCACTGACCCTGAGTGTCCGGCCCCATGAGACGGTGGTTTTCGCGGCCCCTGGTGGTCCGAGGTTTTTCCGGCTGCACAGATTCATGCGCTAGGGCCTCCTACAGACAATGCACTTTGATTTATTGCGCTATCTGTAATAGCACCCGAGATAACACCAGATATATATTGGATTTTCGCCTGACCCTGAGTGTCCGGCCCCATAAGACTGTGGTTTTCTCGGCCCCTGGTGGTCCGAGGTCGTTCCCTCTGCCCAGATTGATGCGCCACGGCCTCCTACAGACAGTGCACTTTGATTTATTGCGCTATCTGTAATAGCACCCGAGAAAGCTCCATATATATGCTGGATTTTTACATGACCTTGGGTGACGGATTCCGAATATCTGTAATTTTCTCGGCCACTGGTGGTCCGAGGTCGTTCCTGCTGCACAGATTCATTCGCCAGTGCCTCCTACAGACAATGCACTTTGATTTATTGCTCTATCTCTAATAGCACCCGAGATATCACCGGATATATATTGGATTTTTCCCCGACCATGAGTGTCCAGCCCCATGAGACGGTGGTTTTCTCGGACCCTGGTGATCCGAGGTCGTTCCTGCTGCACAGATTGATGCGCCAGGGCCTCCGGCACATAATTCACTTTGGTTTATTGCGCTATCCCTAATAGCACCCGATATGTCGCCAGATATATATTGGATTTTCCCTGACCCTGAGTGTCCGGCCCAATGCGACTGTGGTTTTCTCGGCCCCTGGTGGTCCGAGGTCGTTCCCGCTGTACAGATTCATGCGCCAGGGCCTCCTACAGACAATGCACTTTGATTTATTGCGCTATCTGTAATAGCACCCGAGATATCACCAGATATATATTGGATTTTTCACTGACCCTGAGTGTGCGGCCCCATGAGACGGTGGTTTTCTCGGAGCCTGGTGGTCCGAGGTCGTTCCCGCTGCACAGATTCATGCGCCAGGGCCTCCTACAGACAACGTACTTTGATTTATTGCGCTATCTGTAATAGCACCCGAGATATCACCAGATATATATTGGATTTTCCCCTGACCCTGAGTGTCCGGCCCCATGAGACTGTGGTTTTCTCGGCCCCTAGTGGTCCGAGGTCGTTCCCGCTGCACAGATTCATGCGCCAGGGCCTTCTACAGACAACGCACTTTGATTTATTGCGCTATCTGTAATAGCACCCGAGATATCACCAGATATATATTGGATTTTCCCCTGACCCTGAGTGTCCGGCCCCATGAGACGGTGGTTTTCTCGGCCCCTGGTCGTCCTAGGTCGTTCCCGCTGCACAGATGCATGCGCCAGGGCCTCCTGCAGATAATTCCCTTTGGCTTATTGCGCTATCTCTAATAGCACCCGAGATAACACCAGATATATGCTGGATTTTTACATGACCTTGGGTGACGGATTCCGAATATCAGTAATTTTCTCGGCCCCTGGTGGTCCGAGGTCGTTCCTGCTGCACAGATTCATTCGCCAGTGCGTCCTACAGATAATGCACTTTGATTTATTGCGCTATCTCTAATAGCACCCGAGATATCACCAGATATATATTGGATTTTTCCCCGACCCTGAGTGTCCGGCCCCATGAGACGGTGGTTTTCTTGGCCGCTGGTGGGCCGAGGTAGTTCCCGCTGGCCAGATTCATGCGCCAGGGCCTCCTACAGACAATGCATTTTGATTTATTGCGCTATCTCTAATAGCACCCGAGATATCACCAGATATATATTGGATTTTTCCCCGACCCTGAGTGTCCGGCCCCATGAGACGGTTGTTTTCTCGGCCGCTGGTGGTCCGAGGTCGTTCCCGCTGGCCAGACTCATGCGCCAGGGCCTCCTACAGACGATGCACTTTGATTTATTGCGCTATCTGTAATAGCACCCGAGATATCACCAGATATATATTGGATTTTTCACTGACCCTGAGTGTCCGGCCCCATGAGACGGTGGTTTTCTCGGCCCCTGGTGGTTCGACGTCGTTCCCGCTGCACAGAATCATGCGCCAGGGCCTCCTACAGACAATGCACTTTGATTTATTGCGCTATCTGTAATAGCACCCGAGATATCACCAGATATATATTGGATTTTTCCCTGACCCTGAGTGTCCGGCCCTATGAGACGGTGGTTGTCTCGGCCCCTGGTGGTCGGAGGTCGTTCCCGCTGCACAGATGCATGCGCCAGGGCCTCCTACAGATAATTCACTTTGGTTTATTGCGTTATCTCTAATAGCACCCAAGATATCACCAGATATATATTGGATTTTTCCCTGACCCTGAGTGTCCGGCCCCATGAGGCGGTGGTTTTCTCGGCCCCTGGTGGTCCGAGGTCGTTCCCGCTGCACGGATGCATGCGCCAGGGCCTCCTGCAGATAATTCACTTTGGTTAATTGCGCTATCTCTAATAGCACCCGAGATATCACCAGATATATATTGGATTTTTCCCTGACCCTGAGTGTCCGGACCCATGTGACTGTGGTTTTCTCGGCCCCTGGTGGTCCGAGGTCGTTCCCGCTGGCCAGATGCATGCGCCAGGGTCTCCTACAGACCCTGCACTTTGATTTATTGCGCTATCTGTAATAGCACCCGAGATATCGCCAGATATATATTGGATTTTCCCCTGAGCCTGAGGGTCCGGCCCCGTTAGACGGTGATTTTCTCGGCCCCTGGTGGTCCGAGGTCGTTCCCGCTGCCCAGATTCATGCGCCAGGGCCTCCTACAGACAGTGCACTTTGATTTATTGCGCTATCTGTAATAGCACCCGAGAAAGCTCCATATATATGCTGGATTTTTACATGACCTAGGGTGACGGATTCCGAATATCAGTAATTTTCTCGGCCCCTGTTGGTCCGAGGTCGTTCCTGCTGCACAGATGCATGCGCCAGGGCCTCCTACTGACAATGCACTTTGATTTATTGCGCTATCTGTAATAGCACCCGAGATATCACCAGATATATATTGGATATTTCCCTCACCCTGAATGTCCAGCCCCATGAGACGGTGGTTTTCTCGGCCCCTGGTGGACCGAGGTCGTTCCCGCTGCACAGATTCATGCGCCAGGGCCTCTTGCGGATAATTCACTTTGGTTTATTGCGCTATCTCTAATAGCGCCCGAGATATCACCAGATATATATTGGATTTTTCCCTGACCCTGAGTGACCGGCCCCATGAGTCTGCGGTTTTCTCGGCGCCTGGTGGTCCGAGGTCGTTCCCGCTGCACACATTCATGCGCCAGGGCCTCCTGCAGATGATTCACTTTGATTTATCTCGCTATCTCTAATAGCACCCGAGATATCACCAGATATATATTGGATTTTTCCCTGACCCTGAGTGTCCGGCCCCATGAGTCTGCGGTTTTCTCGGCCCCTGGTGGTCCGAGGTCGTTCCCGCTGCACACATTCATGCGCCAGGGCCTCCTGCAGATGATTCACTTTGATTTATCGCGCTATCTCTAATAGCACCCGAGATATCACCAGATATATGCTGGATTTTTACATGACCTTGGGTGACGGATTCCGAATATCTGTAATTTTCTCGGCCACTGGTGGTCCGAGGTCGTTCCTGCTGCACAGATTCATTCATCAGTGCCTCCTACAGACAATGCACTTTGATTTATTGCGCTATCCGTAATAGCACCCGAGATATCACTAGATATATATTGGATTTTCCCCTGACCCTGACTGTCCGGCCCCATGAGACTGTGGTTTTCTCGGCCCCTAGTGGTCCGAGGTCGTTCCCGCTGCACAGATTCATGCGCCAGGGCCTCCTACAGACAACGCACTTTGATTTATTGCGCTATCTGTAATAGCACCCGAGATATGACCAGATATATATTGGATTTTCCCCTGACCCTGAGTGTCCGGCCCCATGAGACGGTGGTTTTCCCGGACCCTGGTGGTCCGAGGTCGTTCCCGCTGCACAGATTCATGCGCCAGGGCCTCCTACAGACAACGCACTTTGATTTATTGCGCTATCTGTAATAGCGCCCGAGATATCACCAGATATATATTGGATTTTCCCCTGACCCTGAGTGTCCGGCCCCATGAGACTGCGGTTTTCTCGGCCCCTGGTGGTCCGAGGTCGTTCCCGCTGCACACATTCATGCGCCAGGGCATCCTGCAGATGATTCACTTTGATTTATCGCGCTATCTCTAATAGCACCCGAGATATCACCAGATATATATTGGATTTTTCCCTGACCCTGAGTGTCCGGCCCCATGAGACTGTGGCTTTCTCGGCCCCTAGTAGTCCGAGGTCGTTCCCGCTGCACAGATTCATTCGCCAGTGCCTCCTACGGACAATGCACTTTGATTTATTGCGCTATCTGTAATAGCACCCGAGATATCACCGGATATATATTGGAATTTTCCCTGACCCTGAGTGTCCGGCCCCATGAGACGGAGGTTTACTCGGCCCCTGGTGGTCGGAGGTCGTTCACGCTGCACAGATGCATGCGCCAGGGCCTCCTGCAGATAATTCACTTTGGTTTATTGCGCTATCTCTAATAGCACCCGAGATATCACCAGATATATATTGGATTTTTCCCTGACCCTGAGTGTCCGGCCCCATGAGACGGTGGTTTTCTCGGCCCCTGGTCGTCCGAGGTCGTTCCCGCTGCCGAGATTCATGCGCCAGGGCCTCCTACAGACAGTGCACTTTGATTTATTGCGCTATCTGTAATAGCACCCGAGAAAGCTGCATATATATGCTGGATTTTTACATGACTTTGGGTGGCGGATACCGAAAATCTGTAATTTTCTCGGCCTCTGGTGGTCCGAGGTCGTTCCCTCTGCACAGATTCATGCGCCAGGGCCTCCTACGGACAATGCACTTTGATTTATTGCGCTATCTCTAATAGCGCCCGAGATATCACCAGATATATATTGGATTTTCCCTTGACCCTGAGTGTCCGGCCACATGAGACGGTGGTTTTCTCGGCCCCTGGTGGTCCTAGGTCGTTCCCGCTGCACAGATGCATGCGCCAGGGCCTCCTGCAGATAATTCCCTTTGGCTTATTGCGCTATCTCTAATAGCACCCGAGATATCACCAGATATATGCTGGATTTTTACATGACCTTTGGTGACGGATTCCGAATATCAGTAATTTTCTCGGCCCCTGGTGGTCCGAGGTCGTTCCTGCTGCACAGATTCATTCGCCAGTGCCTCCTACAGACAATGCACTTTGATTTATTGCGCTATCTGTAATAGCACCCGAGATATCACCAGATATATATTGGATTTTCCCCTGACCCTGAGTGTCCGGCCCCATGAGACTGTGGTTTTCTCGGCCCCTAGTGGTCCGAGGTCGTTCCCGCTGCACAGATTCATGCGCCAGGGCCTCCTACAGACAACGCACTTTGATTTATTGCGCGATCTGTAATAGCACCCGAGATATCACCAGATATATATTGGATTTTCCCCTGACCCTGAGTGTCCGGCCCCATGAGACGGTGGTTTTCTCGGACCCTGGTGGTCCGAGGTCGTTCCCGCTGCACAGATTCATGCGCCAGGGCCTCCTACAGACAACGCACTTTGATTTATTGCGCTATCTGTAATAGCACCCGAGATATCACCAGATATATATTGGATTTTCCCCTGACCCTGAGTGTCCGGCCCCATGAGACTGTGGTTTTCTCGGCCCCTAGTGGTCCGAGGTCGTTCCCGCTGCACAGATTCATGCGCCAGAGCCTCCTACAGACAACGCACTTTGATTTATTGCGCTATCTGTAATAGCACCCGAGATATCACCAGATATATTTTGGATTTTCCCCTGACCCTGAGTGTCCGGCCCCATGAGACGGTGGTTTTCTCGGCCCCTGGTGGTCCTAGGTCGTTCCCGCTGCACAGATGCTTGCGCCAGGGCCTCCTGCAGATAATTCCCTTTGGCTTATTGCGCTATCTCTAATAGCAGCCGAGATATCACCAGATATATATTGGATTTTCCCCTGACCCTGAGTGGCCGGCCCCATGAGACGGTGGTCTTCTCGGCCACTGGTGGTCCGAGGTCGTTCCTGCTGCACAGATTCATTCGCCAGTGCCTCCTACAGACAATGCACTTTGATTTATTGCGCTATCCGTAATAGCACCCGAGATATCACCAGATATATATTGGATTTTCCCCTGACCCTGAGTGTCCGGCCCCATGAGACTGTGGTTTTCTCGGCCCCTAGTGGTCCGAGGTCGTTCCCGCTGCACAGATTCATGCGCCAGGGCCTCCTACAGACAACGCACCTTGATTTATTGCGCTATCTGTAATAGCACCCAAGATATCACCAGATATATATTGGATTTTTCCCTGACCCTGAGTGTCCGGCCCCATGAGACGGTGGTTTTCTCGGCCCCTGGTCGTCCGAGGTCGTTCCCGCTGCCCAGATTCATGCGCCAGGGCCTCCTACAGATAACTCACTTTGGTTTATTGCGCTATCTATAATAGCACCCGAGATATCACCAGATATATATTGGATTTTTCCCTGACCCTGAGTGTCCGGCCCCATGAGACGGTAGTTTTCTCGGCCCCTGGTGGTCCTAGGTCGTTCCCGCTGCACAGATGCATGCGCCAGGGCCTCCTGCAGATAATTCCCTTTGGCTTATAGCGCTATCTCTAATAGCACCCGAGATATCACCAGATATATATTGGATTTTCCCCTCACCCTGAGTGGCCGGCCCCATGAGACGGTGGTTTTCTCGGCCCCTGGTGATCCGAGGTCGTTCCCGCTGCACAGATTCATGCGCCCGGGCCTCCTGCAGATAATTCACTTTGGTTTATTGCGCTATCTCTAATAGCGACCGGGATATCACCAAATATATATTGGATTTTCCACTGACTCTGGGTGTCCGGCCCCATGAGACGGTAGTTTTCTCGGCCCCTGGTGATCCGAGGTCGTTCCCGCTGCACAGATTCATGCGCCAGGGCCTCCTGCAGATAATTCACTTGGTTTATTGCGCTATCTCTAATAGCACCCGAGATATCACCAGATATATATTGGATTTTCCCCTGACCCTGAGTGTCCGGCCCCATGAGACGGTGGTTTTCTCGGCCCCTGGTGGTCCGAGGTCGTTCCCGCTGCACAGATTCATGCGCCAGGGCGTCCTGCAGATAATTCACTTTGGTTTATTGCGCTATCTCTAATAGCACCCGAGATATCACCAGATATATATTGGATTTTCCCCTGAACCTGAGTGTCCGGCCCCATGAGACTGTGGTTTTCTCGGCCCCTGGTGGTCCGAGGTCGTTCCCGCTGCACAGATTCATGCGCCAGGACCTCCTACAGACAATGCACTTTGATTTATTGCGCTATCTGTAATAGCACCCGATATATCACCAGATATATATTGGATTTTACCCTGACCCTGAGTGTCCGGCCCCATGAGACGGTCGTTGTCTCGGCCCCTGGCGGTCCGAGGACGTCCCCGCTGCACAGATTCATGCGCCAGGGCCTCCTACAGGTAATGCACTTTCATTTATTGCGCTATCTGTAATAGCACCCGAGATATCACCAGATATATATTGGATTTTCCCCTGACCCTGAGTGTCCGGCCCCTTGAGACTGTCGTTTTCTCGGCCCCTGGTGGTCCGAGGTCGTTTCCGTAGCACAGATTCATGCGCCAGGGCCTCCTGCAGATAATTCACCTTGGTTTTTTGCGCTATCTCTAATAGCACCCGAGATATCACCAGATATATATTCGATTTTCCCCTGACCCTGAGTGTCCGGCCCCATGAGACTGTAGTTTTCTCGGCCCCTGGTGGTCCTAGGTCGTTCCCGCTGCACAGATTCATGCGCCAGGGCCTCCTACAGACAATGCACTTTGATTTATTGCGTTATCTGTAATAGCACCCGAGATATCACCACATATATATTGGATTTTTCCCTGACCCAGAGTGTCCGGCCCCCTCGAGACGGTGGTTTTCTCGGCCCCTGGTGGTCCGAGGTCGTTCCCGCTGCACAGCTTCAGGCGCCAGGGCCTCCTGCAGATAACTCACTTTGGTTTATTGCGCTATCTCTAATAGCACCCGAGATATCACCAGATATATATTGGATTTTTCCCTGACCCTGAGTGTCCGGCCCCATGAGACGGTGGTTTTCTCGGCCCCTGGTGGTCCGAGGTCGTTCCCGCTGCACAGATTCATGCGCCAGGACCTCCTACAGACAATGCACTTTGATTTATTGCGCTATCTGTAATAGCACCCGACATATCACCAGATATATATTGGATTTTACCCTGACCCTGAGTGTCCGGCCCCATGAGACGGTCGTTGTCTCCGCCCCTGGCGGTCTGAGGACGTCCCCGCTGCACAGATTCATGCGCCAGGGCCTCCTACAGGTAATGCACTTTGATTTATTGCGCTATCTGTAATAGCACCCGAGATATCACCAGATCTATATTGGATTTTCCACTGACCCTGAGTGTCCGGCCCCATGAGACTGTGGTTTTCTCGGCCCCTGGTGGTCCGAGGTCGTTCCCGTTGCACAGATTCATGCACCAGGGCCTCCTGCAGTTAATTCACTTTGGTTTATTGCGCCATCTGTAATAGCACCCGAGATATCACCAGATCTATATTGGATTTTCCCCTGACCCTGAGTGTCCGACCCCATGAGACTGTGGTTTTCTCGGCCCCTGGTGGTCCGAGGTCGTTCCCGTTGCACAGATTCATGCGCCAGGGCCTCCTGCAGATAATTCACTTTGGTTTATTGCGCTATCTCTAATAGCACCCGAGATATCACCAGATATATATTGGATTTTTCACTGACCCTGAGCGTCCGGCCCCATGAGACGGTCGTTTTCTCGGCCCCTGGTGGTCCGAGGTCGTTCCCGCTGCACACGTTCATGCGCCAGGGTCTCCTGCAGACAATACACTTTGATTTATTGCGCTATCTGTAATAGCACCCGAGATATCACCAGATCTATATTGGATTTTCCCCTGACCCTGAGTGTCCGGCCCCATGAGACTGTGGTTTTCTCGGCCCCTGGTGGTCCGAGGTCGTTCCCGCTGCACAGATTCATGCGCCAGGGCCTCCTACAGACAATGCACTTTGATTTATTGCTCTATCTGTAATAGCACCCGAGATATCACCAGATATATATTGGATTTTCCACTGACCCTGAGTGTCCGGCCCCATGAGACGGCGGTTTTCTCGGCCCCTGGTGGTCCGAGGTCGTTCCCGTTGCACAGATTCATGCACCAGGGCCTCCTGCAGTTAATTCACTTTGGTTTATTGCGTTATCTGTGATAGCACCCGAGATATCACCAGATCTATATTGGATTTTCCCCTGACTCTGAGTGCCCGGCCCCATGAGACTGTGGTTTTCTCGGCCCCTGGTGGTCCGAGGTCGTTCCCGCTGCACAGATTCATGCGCCAGGGCCTCCTACAGGTAATGCACTTTCATTTATTGCGCTATCTGTAATAGCACCCGAGATATCACCAGATATATATTGGATTTTTCACTGACCCTGAGTGACCGGCCCCATGAGACGGTAGTTTTCTCGGCCCCTGGTGGTCCGAGGTCGTTCTCGCTGCACAGAATCATGCGCCAGGGCCTCCTGCAGATAATGCACTTTGATTTATTGCGCTATCTGTAATAGCGCCCGTGATATCACCAGATATATATTGGATTTTTCCCTGACCCTGAGTGTCCGGCCCCATGAGACGGCGGTTTTCTCGGCCCCTGGTGGCCCGAGGTCGTTCCCGCTGCACACATTCATGCGCCAGGGCCTCCTGCAGATAATTCACTTTGGTTTATTGCGCTATCTCTAATAGCACCCGAGATATCACCAGATATATATTGGATTTTCCCTGACCCTGAGTGTCCGGCCCAATGAGACTGTGGTTTTCTCGGCCCCTGGTGGTCCGAGGTCGTTCCCGCTGTACAGATTCATGCGCCAGGGCCTCCTACAGACAATGCACTATGATTTATTGCGCTATCTGTAATAGCACCCGAGATATCACCAGATATATATTGGATTTTTCACTGACCCTGAGTGTCCGGCCCCATGAGACGGTCGTTTTCTTGGCCCCTGGAGGTCCGAGGTCGTTCCCGCTGCACACATTCATGCGCCAGGGCCTCCTGCAGATAATTCACTTTGGTTTATTGCGCTATCTCTGATAGCACCCGAGATATCACCAGATATATATTGGATTTTCCCCTGACCCTGAGTGTCCGGCCCCATGAGACTGTGGTTTTCTCGGCCCCTGGTGGTCCGAGGTCGTTCCCGCTGCACAGATTCATGCGCCAGGGCCTCCTGCAGATAATTCACTTTGGTTTATTGCGCTATCTCTAATAGCACCCGAGATATCACCAGATATATATTGGATTTTACCCTGACCCTGAGTGTCCGGCCCCATGAGACTGTGCTTTTCTCGGCCCCTGGTGGTCCGAGGTCGTTCCCGCTGCACAGATTCATGCGCCAGGACCTCCTACAGACAATGCACTTTGATTTATTGCGCTATCTGTAATAGCACCCGACATATCACCAGATATATATTGGATTTTACCCTGACCCTGAGTGTCCGGCCCCATGAGACGGTCGTTGTCTCGGCCCCTGGCGGTCCGAGGACGTCCCCGCTGCACAGATTCATGCGCCAGGGCCTCCTACAGGTAATGCACTTTCATTTATTGCGCTATCTGTAATAGCACCCGAGATATCACCAGATATATATTGGATTTTCCCCTGACCCTGAGTGTCCGGCCCCTGGAGACTGTCGTTTTCTCGGCCCCTGGTGGTCCGAGGTCGTTTCCGTTGCACAGATTCATGCGCCAGGGCCTCCTACAAACAATGCACTTTGATTTATTGCGCTATCTGTAATAGCACCCGAGATATCAGCAGATATATATTGGATTTTTCACTGACCCTGAGTGTCCGGCCCCATGAGACGGTCGTTTTCTCGGCCCCTGGTGGTCCTAGGTCGTTCCCGCTGCACACATTCAGGCGCCAGGGCCTCCTACAGACAATGCACTTTGATTTATTGCGTTATCTGTAATAGCACCCGAGATATCACCACATATATATTGGATTTTTCCCTGACCCAGAGTGTCCGGCCCCCTCGAGACGGTGGTTTTCTCGGCCCCTGGTGGTCCGAGGTCGTTCCCGCTGCACAGCTTCAGGCGCCAGGGCCTCCTGCAGATAACTCACTTTGGTTTATTGCGCTATCTCTAATAGCACCCGAGATATCACCAGATATATATTGGATTTTTCCCTGACCCTGAGTGTCCGGCCCCATGAGACGGTGGTTTTCTCGGCCCCTGGTGGTCCGAGGTCGTTCCCGCTGCACAGATTCGTGCGCCAGGGCCTCCTGCAGATAATTCACTTTGGTTTATTGCGCTATCTCTAATAGCGCCCGAGATATCACCAGATATATATTGGATTTTTCCCTGACCCTGAGTGTCCGGCCCCATGAGACTGCGGTTTTCTCGGCCCCTGGTGGTCCGAGGTCGTTCCCGCTGCACACATTCATGCGCCAGGGCCTCCTGCAGATAATTCACTATGGTTTATTGCGCTATCTCTAATAGCACCCGAGATATCACCAGATATATATTGGATTTTGCCCTGACCCTGAGTGTCCGGCCCCATGAGACTGTGGTTTTCTCGGCCCCTGGTGGTCCGAGGTCGTTCCCGCTGCACAGATTCATGCGCCAGGGCCTCCTACAGACAATGCACTTTGATTTATTGCGCTATCTGTTATAGCACCCGAGATATCACCAGATATATATTGGATTTTACCCTGACCCTGAGTGTCCGGCCCCATGAGACGGTCGTTGTCTCGGCCCCTGGAGGTCCGACGACGATCCCGCTGCACAGATTCATGCGCCAGGGCCTCCTACAGGTAATGCACTTTGATTTATTGCGCTATCTGTAATAGCACCCGAGATATCACCAGATCTATATTGGATTTTCCACTGACCCTGAGTGTCCGGCCCCATGAGACTGCGGTTTTCTCGGCCCCTGGTGGTCCGAGGACGTTCCCGCTGCACAGATTCATGCGCCAGGGCCTCCTACAGACAATGCACTTTGATTTATTGCGCTATCTGTAATAGCACCCGAGATATCACCAGATATATATTGGATTTTACCCTGACCCTGAGTGTCCGGCCCCATGAGACTGTGGTTTTTTCGGCCCCTGGTGGTCCGAGGTCGTTCCCGCTGCACAGATTCATGCGCCAGGGCCTCCTGCAGATAATTCACTTTGGTCTATTGCGCTATCTCTAATAGCACCCGAGATATCAGCAGATATATATTGGATTTTTCACTGACCCTGAGTGACCGGCCCCATGAGACGGTAGTTTTCTCGGCCCCTGATGGTCCGAGGTCGTTCCCGCTGCACAGAATCATGCGCCAGGGCCTCCTGCAGATAATTCACTTTGGTTTATTGCGCTATCTCTAATAGCACCCGAGTTATCACCAGATATATATTGGATTTTCCCCTGACCCTGAGTGTCCGGCCCCATGAGACTGTGGTTTTCTCGGCCCCTGGTGGTCCGAGGTCGTTCCCGCTGCACAGATTCATGCGCCAGGGCCTCCTGCAGATAATTCACTTTGGTTTATTGCGCTATCTCTAATAGCACCCGAGATATCACCAGATATATATTGGATTTTCCCCTGACCCTGAGTGTCCGGCCCCATGAGACTGTGGTTTTCTCGGCCCCTGGTGGTCCGAGGTCGTTCCCGCTGCACAGATTCATGCGCCAGGGCCTCCTGCAGATAATTCACTTTGGTTTATTGCGCTATCTCTAATAGCACCCGACATATCACCAGATATATATTGGATTTTCCCCTGACCCTGAGTGTCCGGCCCCATGAGACTGTGGTTTTCTCGGCCCCTGGTGGTCCGAGGTCGTTCCCGTTGCACAGATTCATGCGCCAGGGCCCCCTGCAGATAATTCACTTTGGTTTATTGCGCTGTCTCTAATAGCACCCGAGATATCACCAGATATATATTGGATTTTTCACTGACCCTGAGGTTCCGGCCCCATGAGGCGGTCGTTTTCTCGGCCCCTGGTGGTCCGAGGTCGTTCCCGCTGCACAGATTCATGCGCCAGGGCCTCCTACAGACAATGCACATTGATTTATTGCGCTATCTCTAATAGCACCCGAGATATCACCAGATATATATTGGATTTTGCCCTGACCCTGAGTGTCCGGCCCCATGAGACTGTGGTTTTTTCGGCCCCTGGTGGTCCGAGGTCGTTCCCGCTGCACAGATTCATGCGCCAGGGCCTCCTGCAGATAATTCACTTTGGTCTATTGCGCTATCTCTAATAGCACCCGAGATATCAGCAGATATATATTGGATTTTTCACTGACCCTGAGTGACCGGCCCCATGAGACGGTAGTTTTCTCGGCCCCTGATGGTCCGAGGTCGTTCCCGCTGCACAGAATCATGCGCCAGGGCCTCCTGCAGATAATTCACTTTGGTTTATTGCGCTATCTCTAATAGCACCCGAGATATCACCATATATATATTGGATTTTCCCCTGACCCTGAGTGTCCGGCCCCATGAGACTGTGGTTTTCTCGGCCCCTGGTGGTCCGAGGTCGTTCCCGCTGCACAGATTCATGCGCCAGGGCCTCCTACAGACAATTCACTTTGATTTATTGCGCTATCTGTAATAGCACACGAGATATCACCAGATATATATTGGATTTTACCCTGACCATGAGGGACCGGGCCCATGAGACTGTGGTTTTTTCGGCCCCTGGTGGTCCGACGTCGTTCCCGCTGCACAGATTCATGCGCCAGGGCCTCCTACAGAGAATGCACTTTGATTTATTGCGCTATCTGTAATAGCACCCGAGATATCACCAGATATATATTGGATTTTGCCCTGACCCTGAGTGTCCGGCCCCATGAGACGGTGGTTGTCTCGGCCCCAGGAGGTTCGAGGACGTTCCCGCTTGCACAGATTCATGCGCCAGGGCATCCTGCAGATAATTCACTTTGGTTTATTGCGCTATCTCTAATAGCACCCGAGATATCACCAGATATATACTGGATTTTCCCCTGACCCTGAGTGTCCGGCCCCATGAGACTGTGGTTTTCTCGGCCCCTGGTGGTCCGAGGTCGTTCCCGCTGCACAGATTCATGCGTCAGGGCCTCCTGCAGACAATGCACTTTGATTTATCGAGCTATCTCTAATGGCACCCGAGATATCACCAGATATATATTGGATTTTTCACTGACCCTGAGTGTGCGGCCCCATGAGACGGTGTTTTTCTCGGACCCTGGTGGTCCGAGGTCGTTCCCGCTGCACAGATTCATGCGCCAGGGCCTCCTGCAGATAATACACTTTGATTTATTGCGCTATCTGTAATAGCACCCGAGATATCACCAGATATATATTGGATTTTCCCCTGACCCTGAGTGTCCGGCCCCATGAGACTGTGGTTTTCTCGGCCCCTGGTGGTCCGAGGTCGTTCCCGCTGCACAGATTCATGCGCCAGGGCCTCCTACAGACAATGCACTTTGATTTATTGCGCTATCTGTAATAGCACCCGAGATATCACCAGATATATACTGGATTTTCCCCTGACCCTGAGTGTCCGGCCCCATGAGACTGTGGTTTTCTCGGCCCCTGGTGGTCCGAGGTCGTTCCCGCTGCACAGATTCATGCGCCAGGGCATCCTGCAGATAATTCACTTTGGTTTATTGCGCTATCTCTAATAGCACCCGAGATATCACCAGATATATATTGGATTTTCCCCTGACCCTGAGTGTCCGGCCCCATGAGACTGTGGTTTTCTCGGCCCCTGGTGGTCCGAGGTCGTTCCCGCTGCACAGATTCATGCGCCAGGGCCTCCTACAGACAATGCACTTTGATTTATTGCGCTATCTGTAATAGCACCCGTGATATCACCAGATATATATTGGATATTCCCCTGACCCTGAGTGTCCGGCCCCATGAGACGGTGGTTGTCTCGGCCCCTGGTGGTCCGAGGTGGTTCCCGCTGCACAGATTCATGCGCCAGGGCCTCCTACAGACAATGCACTTTGATTTTTGGCGCTATCTGTAATAGCACCCGAGATATCACCAGATATATATTGGATTTTTCACTGACCCTGAGTGTGCGGCCCCATGAGACGGTGTTTTTCTCGGACCCTGGTGGTCCGAGGTCGTTCCCGCTGCACAGATTCATGCGCCAGGGCCTCCTGCAGATAATACACTTTGATTTATTGCGCTATCTGTAATAGCACCCGAGATATCACCAGATATATATTGGATTTTCCCCTGACCCTGAGTGTCCGGCCCCATGAGACGGTGGTTGTCTCGGCCCCTGGTGGTCCTAGGTCGTTCCCGCTGCACAGATTCATGCGCCAGGGCCTCCTACAGACAATGCACTTTGATTTATTGCGCTATCTGTAATAGCACCCGAGATATCACCAGATATATATTGGATTTTTCACTGACCCTGAGCGTCCGGCCCCATGAGACGGTCGTTTTCTCGGCCCCTGGTGGTCCGAGGTCGTTCCCGCTGCACAGGTTCATGCGCCAGGGCCTCCTACAGACAATGCACTTTGATTTATTGCGCTATCTGTAATAGCACCCGAGATATCACCAGATCTATATTGGATTTTCCCCTGACCCTGAGTATCCGGCCCCATGAGACTGTGGTTTTTTCGGCCCCTGGTGGTCCGAGGTCGTTCCCGCTGCACAGATTCATGCGCCAGGGCCTCCTGCAGATAATTCACTATGGTTTATTGCGCTATCTGTAATAGCACCCGAGATATCACCAGACATATATTGGATTTTCCCCTGACCCTGAGTGTCCGGCCCCATGAGACGGTCGTTTTCTCGGCCCCTGGTGGTCCGAGGTCGTTCCCGCTGCACAGGTTCATGCGCCAGGGCCTCCTGCAGATAATACACTTTGATTTATTGCGCTATCTGTAATAGCACCCGAGATATCACCAGATCTATATTGTATTTTCCCCTGACCCTGAGTATCCGGCCCCATGAGACTGTGGTTTTTTCGGCCCCTGGTGGTCCGAGGTCGTTCCCGCTGCACAGATTCATGCGCCAGGGCCTCCTGCAGATAATTCACTATGGTTTATTGCGCTATCTGTAATAGCACCCGAGATATCACCAGACATATATTGGATTTTCCCCTGACCCTGAGTGTCCGGCCCCATGAGACGGTGGTTTTCTCGGCCCCTGGTGGTCCGAGGTCGTTGCCGCTTCACAGATTCATGCGCCAGGGCATCCTGCAGATAATTCACTTTGGTTTATTGCGCTATCTCTAATAGCACCCGAGATATCACCAGATATATACTGGATCTTCCCCTGACCCTGAGTGTCCGGCCCCATGAGACTGTGGTTTTCTCGGCCCCTGGTGGTCCGAGGTCGTTCCCGCTGCACAGATTCATCCGCCAGGGCCACCTACAGACAATGCACTTTGATTTATTGCGCTATCTGTAATAGCACCCGAGATATCACCAGATCTATATTGAATTTTCCCCTGACCCTGAGTATCCGGCCCCATGAGACTGTGGTTTTTTCGGCCCCTGGTGGTCCGAGGTCGTTCCCGCTGCACAGATTCATGCGCCAGGGCCCCCTGCAGATAATTCACTTTGGTTTATTGCGCTATCTCTAATAGCACCCGAGATATCACCAGATATATATTGGATTTTCCCCCGACCCTGAGTGTCCGGCCCCATGAGACTGTGGTTTTCTCGGCCCCTGGTGGTCCGAGGTCGTTCCCGCTGCACAGATTCATGCGCCAGGGCCTCCTACAGACAATGCACTTTGATTTATTGCGCTATCTGTAATAGCACACGAGATATCACCAGATATATATTGGATTTTACCCTGACCATGAGGGTCCGGCCCCATGAGTCTGTGGTTTTCTCGGCCCCTGGTGGTCCGAGGTCGTTCCCGCTGCACAGGTTCATGCGCCAGGGCCTCCTACAGACAATGCACTTTGATTTATTGCGCTATCTGTAATAGCACCCGAGATATCACCAGATATATATTGGATTTTACCCTGACCCTGAGTGTCCGGCCCCATGAGACGGTGGTTGTCTCGGCCCCTGGAGGTCCGAGGACGTTCCCGCTTGCACAGATTCATGCGCCAGGGCATCCTGCAGATAATTCACTTTGGTTTATTGCGTTATCTCTAATAGCACCCGAGATATCACCAGATATATACTGGATTTTCCCCTGACACTGAGTGTCCGGCCCCATGAGACTGTGGTTTTCTCGGCCCCTGGGGGTCCGAGGTCGTTCCCGCTGCACAGATTCATCCGCCAGGGCCTCCTACAGACAATGCACTTTGATTTATTGCGCTATCTGTAATAGCACCCGAGATATCACCAGATCTATATTGGATTTTCCCCTGACCCTGATTGTCCGGCCCCATGAGACTGTGGTTTTCTCGGCCCCTGGTGGTCCGAGGTCGTTGCCGCTGCACAGGTTCATGCGCCAGGGCCTCCTACAGACAATGCCCTTTGATTTATTGCGCTATCTGTAATAGCACCCGAGATATCACCAGATATATATTGGATTTTTCACTGACCCTGAGCGTCCGGCCCCATGAGACGGTCGTTTTCTCGTCCCCTGGTGGTCCGAGGTCGTTCCCGCTGCACAGGTTCATGCGCCAGGGCCTCCTACAGACAATGCACTTTGATTTATTGCGCTATCTGTAATAGCACCCGAGATAACACCAGATATATATTGGATATTTCCCTCACCCTGAGTGTCCAGCCCCATGAGACGGTGGTTTTCTCGGCCCCTGGTGGTCCGAGGTCGTTCCCGCTGCACAGATGCATGCGCCAGGGCCTCCTGCAGATAATTCACTTTGGTTTATTGCGCTATCTCTAATAGCACCCGAGATATCACCAGATATATATTGGATTTTCCCCTGACCCTGAGAGTCCGGCCCCATGAGACTGTGGTTTTCTCGGCCCCTGGTGGCCCGAGGTCGTTCCCGCTGCACAGATTCATGCGCCAGGGCCTCCTACAGACGATGCACTTTGATTTATTGCGCTATCTGTAATAGCACCCGAGATATCACCGGATATATATTGGATTTTTCCCAGACCCTGAGTGTCCGGCCCCATGAGACGGTGGTTGACTCGGCCCCTGGGGGTCCGAGGTCGTTCCCGCTGCACAGATTCATGCACCAGGGCCTCCTGCAGATAATTCACTTTGGTTTATTGCGCTATCTCTAATAGCACCCGAGATATCACCAGATATATATTGGATTTTCCCCCGACCCTGAGTGTCCGGCCCCATGAGACTGTGGTTTTCTCGGCCCCTGGTGGTCCGAGGTCGTTCCCGCTGCACAGATTCATGCGCCAGGGCCTCCTACAGACAATGCACTTTGATTTATTGCGCTATCTGTAATAGCACACGAGATATCACCAGATATATATTGGATTTTACCCTGACCATGAGGGTCCGGCCCCATGGGACTGTGGTTTTTTCGGCCCCTGGTGGTCCGACGTCGTTCCCGCTGCACAGATTCATGCGCCAGGGCCTCCTACAGACAATGCACTTTGATTTATTGCGCTATCTGTAATAGCACCCGAGATAACACCAGATATATATTGGATATTTCCCTCACCCTGAGTGTCCAGCCCCATGAGACGGTGGTTTTCTCGGCCCCTGGTGGTCCGAGGTCGTTCCCGCTGCACAGATGCATGCGCCAGGGCCTCCTGCAGATAATTCACTTTGGTTTATTGCGCTATCTCTAATAGCACCCGAGATATCACCAGATATATATTGGATTTTCCCCGGACCCTGAGTGTCCGGCCCCATGAGACTGTGGTTTTCTCGGCCCCTGGTGGTTGAGGTCCTTGCCGCTGCACAGGTTCATGCGCCAGGGCCTCCTACAGACAATGCCCTTTGATTTATTGCGCTATTTGTAATAGCACCCGAGATATCACCAGATATATATTGGATTTTCCCCTGACCCTGAGTGTCCGGCCCCATGAGACTGTGGTTTCCTCGGCCTCTGGTGGTCCGAGGTCGTTCCCGCTGCACAGATTCATGCGCCAGGGCCTCCTACAGACAATGCACTTTGATTTATTGCGCTATCTGTAATAGCTCCCGAGATATCACCACATATATATTGGATTTTCCCCTGACCCTGAGTGTCCGCCCCATGAGACTGTGGTTTTCTCGGCCCCTGGTGGTCCGAGGTCGTTCCCGCTGCACAGATTCATGCACCATGGCCTCCTACAGACAATGTACTTTGATTTATTGCGCTATCTGTAATAGCACCCGAGATATCACCAGATATATATTGGATTTTCCCCGGACCCTGAGTGTCCGGCCCCATGAGACTGTGGTTTTCTCGGCCCCTGGTGGTTGAGGTCCTTGCCGCTGCACAGGTTCATGCGCCAGGGCCTCCTACAGACAATGCCCTTTGATTTATTGCGCTATTTGTAATAGCACCCGAGATATCACCAGATATATATTGGATTTTCCCCTGACCCTGAGTGTCCGGCCCCATGAGACTGTGGTTTCCTCGGCCTCTGGTGGTCCGAGGTCGTTCCCGCTGCACAGATTCATGCGCCAGGGCCTCCTACAGACAATGCACTTTGATTTATTGCGCTATCTGTAATAGCTCCCGAGATATCACCACATATATATTGGATTTTCCCCTGACCCTGAGTGTCCGCCCCATGAGACTGTGGTTTTCTCGGCCCCTGGTGGTCCGAGGTCGTTCCCGCTGCACAGATTCATGCGCCAGGGCCTCCTACAGACAATGCACTTTGATTTATTGCGCTATCTCTAATAGCTCCCGAGATATCACCAGATATATATTGGATTTTTCCCTTACCCTGAGTGTCCGGCCCCATGAGACGGTGGTTTTCTCGGCCCCTGGTGGTCCTAGGTCGTTCCCGCTGCACAGATGCATGCGCCAGGGCCTCCTGCAGATAATTCCCTTTGGCTTATTGCGCTATCTTTAATAGCACCCGAGATATCACCAGATATATATTGGATTTTCCCCTGACCCTGAGTGTCCGCCCCATGAGACTGTGGTTTTCTCGGCCCCTGGTGGTCCGAGGTCGTTCCCGCTGCACAGATTCCTTCGCCAGGGCCTCCTACAGACAATGCACTTTGATTTATTGCGCTATCTGTAATAGCACCCGAGATATCACCAGATATATATTGGATTTTTCCCTGACCCTGAGTGTCCGGCCCCATGAGACTGTTGTTTTTTCGACCCCTGGTGGTCCGAGGTCGTTACCGTTGCACAGATTCATGCGCCAGGGCCTCCTGCAGATAATTCACTTTGGTTTATTGCGCTATCTCTAATAGCACCCGAGATATCACCAGATATAAACTGGATTTTCCCCTGACCCTGAGTGTCCGCCCCATGAGACTGTCGTTTTCTCGGCCCCTGGTGGTCCGAGGTCGTTCCCGCTGCACAGATTCATGCGCCAGGGCCTCCTACAGACAATGCACTTTGATTTATTGCGCTATCTGTAATAGCACCCGAGATATCACCAGATATATATTGGATTTTTCCCTGACCCTGAGTGTCCGGCCCCATGAGACTGCGGTTTTCTCGGCCCCTGGTGGTCCGAGGTCGTTCCCGCTGCACACATTCATGCGCCAGGGCCTCCTGCAGATAATTCACTATGGTTTATTGCGCTATCTCTAATAGCACCCGAGATATCACCAGATATATATTGGATTTTCCCCTGACCCTGAGTGTCCGGCCCCATGAGACTGTGGTTTTCTCGGCCCCTGGTGGTCCGAGGTTGTTCCCGCTGCACAGATTCATGCGCCAGGGCCTCCTGCAGATAATTCACTTTGGTTTATTTCGCTATCTCTAATAGCACCCGAGATATCACCAGATATATATTGGATTTTTCACTGACCCTGAGCGTCCGGCCCCATGAGACGGTCGTTTTCTCGGCCCCTGGTGGTCCGAGGTCGTTCCCGCTGCACAGGTTCATGCGCCAGGGCCTCTTACAGACAATGCACTTTGATTTATTGCGCTATCGGTAATAGCACCCGAGATATCACCACATATATATTGGATTTTTCACTGACCCTGAGTGTCCGGCCCCATGAGACAGTGGTTTTTTCGGCCCCTGGTGGTCCGAGGTCGTTCCCGCTGCACAGATTCATGCGCCAGGGCCTCCTACAGACAATGCACTTTGATTTATTGCGCTACCTGTAATAGCACTCGAGATATCACCAGATATATATTGGATTTTACCCTGACCCTGAGTGTCCGGCCCCATGAGACAGTGGTTTTTTCGGCCCCTGGTGGTCCGAGGTCGTTCCCGCTGCACAGATTCATGAGCCAGGGCCTACTGCAGATAATTCACTTTGATTTATTGCGCTATCTGTAATAGCACCCGAGATATCACCACACATATATTGGATTTTTCACTGACCCTGAGTGTCCGGCCCCATGAGACGGTAGTTTTCTCGGTCCCTGGTGGTCCGAGGTCGTTCCCGCTGCACAGATTCATGCGCCAGGGCCTCCTACAGACAATGCACTTTGATTTATTTCGCTATCTCTAATAGCACCCGAGATATCACCTGATATATATTGGATTTTACCCTGACCCTGACAGTCCGGCCGCATGAGACTGTGGTTTTCTCGGCCCCTGGTGGTCCGAGGTCGTTCCCCTTGCACAGATTCATGCGCCAGGGCCTCCTGCAGATAATTCACTTTGGTTTATTGCGCTATCTGTAATGGCACCCGAGATATCACCAGATCTATATTGGATTTTCCCCTGACCCTGAGTGTCCGGCCCCATGAGACTGTGGTTTTCTCGGCCCCTGGAGGTCCGAGGTCGCTACCGTTGTACAGATTCATGCGCCAGGGCCTCCTGCAGATAATTCACTATGGTTTATTGCGCTATCTCTAATAGCACCCGAGATATCAACACATATATATTGGATATTTCACTGACCCCGAGTGTCCGGCCCCATGAGACGGTGGTTTTCTCGGTCCCTGGTGTTCCGAGGTCGTTCCCGCTGCACAGATTCATGCGCCAGGGCCTCCTATAGACAATGCACTTTGATTTATTGCGCTATCTGTAATAGCACCCGAGATATCACCAGATATATGCTGGATTTTCCCCTGACCCTGAGTGTCCGGCCCCATGAGACTGTGGTTTTCTCGGCCCCTGGTGGTCCGAGGTCGTTCCCGCTGGCCAGATTCATGCGCCTGGGCCTCCTACAGACAATGCACTTTGATTTATTGCGCTATCTCTAATAGCACCCGAGATATCACCAGATATATATTGGATTTTTCCCTGACCCTGAGTGTCCGGCGCCATGAGACGGTCGTTTTCTTGGCCCCTGGTGGTCCGAGGTCGTTCCCGCTGCACAGATTCATGCGCCAGGGCCTCCTGCAGATAATTCACTTTCGTTTATTGCGCTATCTCTAATAGCACCCGAGATATCACCAGATATATATTGGATTTTTCCCTGACCCTGAGTTTCCGGCCCCATGAGACTGTGGTTTTTTCGGCCCCTGGTGGTCCGAGGACGTTCCCGCTGCACAGATTCATTCGCCTGGGCCTCCTACAGACAATGCACTTTTATTTATTGCGCTATCTGTAATAGCACCCGAGATATCACCAGATATATATTGGATTTTACCCTGACCCTGAGTGTCCGGCCCCATGAGACGGTCGTTCTCTCGGCCCCTGGAGGTCCGAGGACGTTCCCGCTGCACAGATTCATGCGCCAGGGCCTCCTACAGGTAATGCACTTTGATTTATTGCGCTATCTGTAATAGCACCCGAGATATCACCAGATCTATATTGGATTTTCCCCTGACCCTGAGTGTCCGGCCCCATGAGACTGTGGTTTTCTCGTCCCCTGGTGGTCCGAGGTCGTTCCCGTTGCACAGATTCATGCGCCAGGGCCTCCTGCAGATAATACAATTTGGTTGATTGCGCTATCTGTAATAGCACCCGAGATATCAGCAGATCTATATTGGATTTTCCCCAGACCCTGAGTGTCCGGCCCCATGAGACTGTGGTTTTCTCGGCCCCTGGTGGTCCGAGGTCGTTCCCGTTGCACAGATTCATGCGCCAGGGCCTCCTGCAGATAATTCACTTTGGTTTATTGCGCTATCTCTAATAGCACCCGAGATATCACCAGATATATATTGGATTTTTCACTGACCCTGAGCGTCCGGCCCCATGAGACGGTCGTTTTCTCGGCCCCTGGTGGTCCGAGGTCGTTCCCGCTGCACAGGTTCATGCGCCAGGGTCTCCTACAGACAATGCACTTTGATTTATTGCGCTATCTGTAATAGCACCCGAGATATCACCACATATATATTGGATTTTTCACTGTCCCTGAGTGTCCGGCCCCATGAGACGGTGGTTTTCTCGGTCCCTGGTGTTCCGAGGTCGTTCCCGCTGCACAGATTCATGCGCCAGGGCCTCCTACAGACAATGCACTTTGATTTATTGCGCTACCTGTAATAGCACTCGAGATATCACCAGATATATATTGGATTTTTCCCTGACCCTGAGTGTCCGGCGCCATGTGACGGTGGTTTTCTTGGCCCCTGGTGGTCCGAGGTCGTTCCCGCTGGCCAGATTTATTCGCCTGGGCCTCCTACAGACAATGCACTTTGATTTATTGCGCTATCTGTAATAGCACCCGAGATATCACCAGATATATATTGGATTTTCCCTGACCCTGAGTGTCCGGCCCCATGAGACGGTGGTTTACTCGGCCCCTGGTGGTCGGAGGTCGTTCCTGCTGGCCAGGTTCATTCGCCTGGGCCTCCTACAGACAATGCACTTTGATTTATTGCGCTATCTCTAATAGCACCCGAGATATCACCAGATATTTGCTGGATTTTTACATGATCTTGGGTGACGGATTCCGAATATCTGTAATTTTCTCGGCCACTGGTGGTCCGAGGTCGTTCCTGCGGCACAGATTCATTCGCAAGGGCCTCCTACAGACAATGCACTTTGGTTTCTTGCGCTATCCGTAATTGCACCCGAGATATCACCAGATATATATTGGATTTTCCCCTGACCCAGAGTGTCCGGCCCCATGAGACTGTGGTTTTCTCGGCCCCTGGTGGTCCGAGGTCGTTGCCGCTGCACAGGTTCATGCGCCAGGGCCTCCTACAGACAATGCACTTTGATTTATTGCGCTATCTGTAATAGCACCCGAGATATCACCAGATATATATTGGATATTACCCTCACCCTGAGTGTCCAGCCCCATGAGACGGTGGTTTTCTCGGCCCCTGGTGGACCGAGGTCGTTCCCGCTGCACAGATTCATGCGCCAGGGCCTCCTCCAGACAATGAACTTCGATTTATTGCGCTATCTGTAATAGCTCCCGACATATCACCAGATATATAATGGATTTTCCCCAGACCCTGAGTGTCCGGCCCCATGAGACTTTAGTTTTCTCGGCCCCTGGTGGTCCGAGGTCGTTCCCGCTGCACAGATTCATGCGCCAGGGCCTCCTGCAGATAATTCAATTTGGTTTATTGCGCTGTATCTAATAGCACCCGAGATATCACCAGATATATATTGGATTTTCCCCTGACCCTGAGTGACCGTCCCCATGTGACTGCGGTTTTCTCGGCCCCTGGTGGTCCGAGGTCGTTCCCGCTGCACAGATTCATGCGCCAGGGCCTCCTGCAGATAATTCACTTTGATTTATTGCGCTATCTGGAATAGCACCCGAGATATCACCAGATATATATTGGATTTTCCCCTGACCCTGAGTGTCCGGCTCCATGAGACTGTGGTTTTCTCGGCCCCTGGTGGTCCGAGGTCGTTCCCGCTGCACAGATTCATGCGCCAGGGCCTCCTACAGACAATGCACTTTGATTTATTGCGCTATCTGTAATAGCACCCGAGATATCACCAGATATATATTGGATTTTACCCTGACCCTGAGTGTCCGGCCCCATGAGACTGTGGTTTTTTCGGCCCCTGGTGGTCCGAGGTCGTTCCTGCTGCACAGATTCATGCGTCAGGGCCTCCTGCAGACAATGCACTTTGATTTATCGCGCTATCTCTAATGGTACCCGATATATCACCAGATATATAATGGATTTTTCCCTGACCCTGAGTGTCCGGCCCCATGAGACTGTGGTTTTCTCGGCCCCTGGTGGTCCGAGGTCGTTCCCCTTGCACAGATTCATGCGCCAGGGCCTCCTGCAGATAATTCACTTTGGTTTATTGCGCTATCTCTAATAGCACCCGAGATATCACCAGATATATATTGGATTTTTCACTGACCCTGAGCGTCCGGCCCCATGAGACGGTCGTTTTCTCGGCCCCTGGTGGTCCGAGGTCGTTCCCGCTGCACAGGTTCTTGCGCCAGTGTCTCCTACAGACAATGCACTTTGATCTATTGCGCTATCTCTAATAGCACCCGAGATATCACCAGATATATATTGGAATTTACCCTGACCCTGAGTGTCCGGCCCCATGAGACTGTGGTTTTTTCGGCCCCTGGTGGTCCGAGGTCGTTCCCGCTGCACAGATTCATGCGCCAGGGCCTCCTACAGACAATGCACTTTGATTAATTGCGCTATCTGTAATAGCACCCGAGATATCACCAGATATATATTGGATTTTACCCTGACCCTGAGTGTCCGGCCCCATGAGACTGTGGTTTTCTCGGCCCCTGGTGGTGCGAGGTCGTCACCGCTGCACAGACTCATGCGCCAGGGCCTACTGCAGATAATTCACTTTGGTTTATTGCGCTATCTCTAATAGCACCCGAGATATCACCAGATATATATTGGATTTTCCCCTGACCCTGAGTGTCCGGCCCCATGAGACTGTGGTTTTTTCGGCCCCTGATGGTCCGAGGTCGTTCCCGCTGCACAGATTCATGCGCCAGGGCCTCCTACAGACAATGCACTTTGATTTATTGCGCTATCTGTAATAGCACCCGAGATATCACCAGATATATATTGGATTTTCCCCTGACCCTGAGTGTCCGGCCCCATGAGACTGTGGTTGTCTCGGCCCCTGGAGGTCCGAGGACGTTCCCGCTGCACAGATTCATGCGCCAGCGCCTCCTGCAGATAATTCACTTTGGTTTATTGCGCTATCTCTAATAGCACCCGAGATATCACCAGATATATACTCGATTTTTCACTGACCCTGAGTGTCCGGCCCCATGAGACGGTCGTTTTCTCAGCCCCTGGTGGCCCGAGGTCGTTCCCGCTGCACAGATTCATTCGCCAGGGCCTCCTGCAGATAATTCACTTTGGTTTATTGCGCTATCTGTAATAGCACCCGAGATATCACCAGATATATATTGGATTTTCCCCTGACCCTGAGTGTCCGGCCCCATGAGACGGTGGTTTTATCGGCCCCTGGTGGTCCGAGGTCGTTCCCGCTGCACAGATTCATGCGTCAGGGCCTCCTGCAGACAATGCACTTTGATTTATCGAGCTATCTCTAATGATACCCGATATATCACCAGATATATAATGGATTTTTCCCTGACCCTGAGTGTCCGGCCACATGAGACTGTGGTTTTCTGGGCCCCTGGTGGCCCGAGGTCGTTCCCGCTGCACAGATTCATGCGCCAGGGTCTCCTACAGACAATGCACATTGATTTATTGCGCTATCTGTAATAGCACCCGAGATATCACCAGATATATATTGGATTTTCCCCTGACCCTGAGTGTCCGGCCCCATGAGACTGTGGTTTTCAGGGCCCCTGGTCGTCCGAGGTCGTTCCCGCTGCACAGATTCATGCGCCGGGGCCTCCTACAGACAATGCACTTTGATTTATTGCGCTATCTGTAATAGCACCCGAGATATCACCAGATATATATTGGATTTTTCCCTGACCCTTAGTGTCCGGCCACATGAGGCTGTGGTTTTCTGGGCCCCTGGTCGTCCGAGGTCGTTCCCGCTGCACAGATTCATGCGCCGGGGCCTCCTACAGACATTGCACTTTGATTTATTGCGCTATCTGTAATAGCACCCGAGATATCACCAGATATATATTGGATTTTTCACTGACCCTGAGCGTCCGGCCCCATGAGACGGTCGTTTTCTCGGCCCGTGGTGGTCCGAGGTCGTTCCCGCTGCACAGATTCATGCGCCAGGGACTCCTACAGACAATGCACATTGATTTATTGCGCTATCTGTAATAGCACCCGAGATATCACCAGATATATATTGGACTTTTCACTGACCCTGATTGTCCGGCCCCATGAGACGGTCGTTCTCTCGGCCCCTGGTGGTCCGAGGTCATTCCCGCTGCACAGATTCATGCGCCAGGGCCTCCTACAGACAATGCACTTTGATTTATTGCGCTATCTGTAATAGCAACCGAGATATCACCAGATATATATTGGATTTTACCCTGACCCTGAGTGTCCGGCCCCATGAGACGGTCGTTCTCTCGGCCCCTGGAGGTCCGAGGACGTTCCCGCTGCACAGATTCATGCGCCAGGGCCTCCTACAGGTAATGCACTTTGATTTATTGCGCTATCTGTAATAGCACCCGAGATATCACCAGATCTATATTGGATTTTCCCCTGACCCTGAGTGTCCGGCCCCATGAGACTGTGGTTTTCTCGGCCCCTGGTGGTCCGAGGTCGTTCCCGTTGCACAGATTCATGCGCCAGGGCCTCCTGCAGTTAATACAATTTGGTTGATTGCGCTATCTGTAATAGCACCCGAGATATCACCAGATCTATATTGGATTTTCCCCAGACCCTGAGTGTCCGGCCCCATGAGACTGTGGTTTTCTCGGCCCCTGGTGGTCCGAGGTCGTTCCCGTTGCACAGATTCATGCGCCAGGGCCTCCTGCAGATAATTCACTTTGGTTTATTGCGCTATCTCTAATAGCACCCGAGATATCACCAGATATATATTGGATTTTTCACTGACCCTGAGCGTCCGGCCCCATGAGACGGTCGTTTTCTCGGCCCCTGGTGGTCCGAGGTCGTTCCCGCTGCACAGGTTCATGCGCCAGGGTCTCCTACAGACAATGCACTTTGATTTTTTGTGCTATCTGTAATAGCACCCGAGATATCACCACATATATATTGGATTTTTCACTGTCCCTGAGTGTCCGGCCCCATGAGACGGTGGTTTTCTCGGTCCCTGGTGTTCCGAGGTCGTTCTCGCTGCACAGATTCATGCGCCAGGGCCTCCTACAGACAATGCACTTTGATTTATTGCGCTACCTGTAATAGCACTCGAGATATCACCAGATATATATTGGATTTTACCCTGACCCTGAGTGTCCGGCCCCATGAGACTGTGGTTTTTTCGGCCCCTGGTGGTCCGAGGACGTTCCCGCTGCACAGATTCATGCGCCAGGGCCTCCTACAGACAATGCACTTTGATTTATTGCGCTATCTGTAATAGCACCCGAGATATCAGCAGATATATATTGGATTTTCCACTGACCCTGAGTGTCCGGCCCCATGAGACTGTGGTTTTTTCGGCCCCTGATGGTCCGAGGTCGTTCCCGCTGCACAGATTCATGCGCCAGGGCCTCCTACAGACAATGCACTTTGATTTATTGCGCTATCTGTAATAGCACCCGAGATATCACCAGATATATATTGGATTTTCCCCTGACCCTGAGTGTCCGGCCCCATGAGACTGTGGTTGTCTCGGCCCCTGGAGGTCCGAGGACGTTCCCGCTGCACAGATTCATGCGCCAGCGCCTCCTGCAGATAATTCACTTTGGTTTATTGCGCTATCTCTAATAGCACCCGAGATATCACCAGATATATACTGGATTTTTCACTGACCCTGAGTGTCCGGCCCCATGAGACGGTCGTTTTCTCAGCCCCTGGTGGCCCGAGGTCGTTCCCGCTGCACAGATTCATGCGCCAGGGCCTCCTGCAGATAATTCACTTTGGTTTATTGCGCTATCTGTAATAGCACCCGAGATATCACCAGATATATATTGGATTTTCCCCTGACCCTGAGTGTCCGGCCCCATGAGACGGTGGTTTTATCGGCCCCTGGTGGTCCGAGGTCGTTCCCGCTGCACAGATTCATGCGTCAGGGCCTCCTGCAGACAATGCACTTTGATTTATCGAGCTATCTCTAATGATACCCGATATATCACCAGATATATAATGGATTTTTCCCTGACCCTGAGTGTCCGGCCACATGAGACTGTGGTTTTCTGGGCCCCTGGTGGCCCGAGGTCGTTCCCGCTGCACAGATTCATGCGCCAGGGTCTCCTACAGACAATGCACATTGATTTATTGCGCTATCTGTAATAGCACCCGAGATATCACCAGATATATATTGGATTTTCCCCTGACCCTGAGTGTCCGGCCCCATGAGACTGTGGTTTTCAGGGCCCCTGGTCGTCCGAGGTCGTTCCCGCTGCACAGATTCATGCGCCGGGGCCTCCTACAGACAATGCACTTTGATTTATTGCGCTATCTGTAATAGCACCCGAGATATCACCAGATATATATTGGATTTTTCCCTGACCCTTAGTGTCCGGCCACATGAGGCTGTGGTTTTCTGGGCCCCTGGTCGTCCGAGGTCGTTCCCGCTGCACAGATTCATGCGCCGGGGCCTCCTACAGACATTGCACTTTGATTTATTGCGCTATCTGTAATAGCACCCGAGATATCACCAGATATATATTGGATTTTCCCCTGACCCTGAGTGTCCGGCCCCATGAGACTGTGGTTTTCAGGGCCCCTGGTCGTCCGAGGTCGTTCCCGCTGCACAGATTCATGCGCCGGGGCCTCCTACAGACTATGCACTTTGACTTATTGCGCTATCTGTAATAGCACCCGAGATATCACCAGATATATATTGGATTTTACCCTGACCATGAGTGTCCGGCCCCATGAGACTGTGGTTTTTTCGGCCCCTGGTGGTCCGAGGTCGGTCCCGCTGCACAGATTCATGCGCCAGGGTCTCCTACAGACAATGCACATTGATTTATTGCGCTATCTGTAATAGCACCCGAGATATCACCAGATATATATTGGATTTTTCCCTGACCCTGAGTGTCCGGCCACATGAGACTGTGGTTTTCTGGGCCCCTGGTCGTCCGAGGTCGTTCCCGCTGCACAGATTCATGCGCCGGGGCCTCCTACAGACATTGCACTTTGATTTATTGCGCTATCTGTAATAGCACCCGAGATATCACCAGATATATATTGGATTTTTCACTGACCCTGAGCGTCCGGCCCCATGAGACGGTCGTTTTCTCGGCCCGTGGTGGTCCGAGGTCGTTCCCGCTGCACAGATTCATGCGCCAGGGTCTCCTACAGACAATGCACATTGATTTATTGCGCTATCTGTAATAGCACCCGAGATATCACCAGATATATATTGGACTTTTCACTGACCCTGATTGTCCGGCCCCATGAGACGGTCGTTCTCTCGGCCCCTGGTGGTCCGAGGTCATTCCCGCTACACAGATTCATGCGCCAGGGCCTCCTACAGACAATGCACTTTGATTTATTGCGCTATCTGTAATAGCAACCGAGATATCACCAGATATATATTGGATTTTACCCTGACCCTGAGTGTCCGGCCCCATGAGACGGTCGTTCTCTCGGCCCCTGGAGGTCCGAGGACGTTCCCGCTGCACAGATTCATGCGCCAGGGCCTCCTACAGGTAATGCACTTTGATTTATTGCGCTATCTGTAATAGCACCCGAGATATCACCAGATCTATATTGGATTTTCCCCTGACCCTGAGTGTCCGGCCCCATGAGACTGTGGTTTTCTCGGCCCCTGGTGGTCCGAGGTCGTTCCCGTTGCACAGATTCATGCGCCAGGGCCTCCTGCAGATAATACAATTTGGTTGATTGCGCTATCTGTAATAGCACCCGAGATATCACCAGATCTATATTGGATTTTCCCCAGACCCTGAGTGTCCGGCCCCATGAGACTGTGGTTTTCTCGGCCCCTGGTGGTCCGAGGTCGTTCCCGTTGCACAGATTCATGCGCCAGGGCCTCCTGCAGATAATTCACTTTGGTTTATTGCGCTATCTCTAATAGCACCCGAGATATCACCAGATATATATTGGATTTTTCACTGACCCTGAGCGTCCGGCCCCATGAGACGGTCGTTTTCTCGGCACCTGGTGGTCCGAGGTCGTTCCCGCTGCACAGGTTCATGCGCCAGGGTCTCCTACAGACAATGCACTTTGATTTATTGCGCTATCTGTAATAGCACCCGAGATATCACCACATATATATTGGATTTTTCACTGTCCCTGAGTGTCCGGCCCCATGAGACGGTGGTTTTCTCGGTCCCTGGTGTTCCGAGGTCGTTCCCGCTGCACAGATTCATGCGCCAGGGCCTCCTACAGACAATGCACTTTGATTTATTGCGCTACCTGTAATAGCACTCGAGATATCACCAGATATATATTGGATTTTACCCTGACCCTGAGTGTCCGGCCCCATGAGACTGCGGTTTTTTCGGCCCCTGGTGGTCCGAGGACGTTCCCGCTGCACAGATTCATGCGCCAGGGCCTCCTACAGACAATGCATTTTGATTTATTGCGCTATCTGTAATAGCACCCGAGATATCAGCAGATATATATTGGATTTTTCACTGACCCTGAGTGTCCGGCCCCATGAGACGGTCGTTTTCTCGGTCCCTGGTGGTCCGAGGTCGTTCCCGCTGCACAGATTCATGCGCCAGGGCCTCCTGCAGATAATTCACTTTGGTTTATTGCGCTATCTCTAATAGCACCCGAGATATCAGCAGATATATATTGCATTTTTCACTGACCCTGAGTGACCGGCCCCATGAGACGGTAGTTTTCTCGGCCCCTGGTGGTCCGAGGTCGTTCCCGCTGCACAGATTCATGCGCCAGGGCCTACTGCAGATAATTCACTTTGATTTATTGCGCTATCTCTAATAGCACCCGAGATATCAACACATATATATTGGATATTTCACTGACCCCGAGTGTCCGGCCCCATGGGACTGTGGTTTTCTCGGCCCCTGGAGGTGCGAGGTCGTCACCGCTGCACAGACTCATGCGCCAGGGCCTACTGCAGATAATTCACTTTGGTTTATTGCGCTATCTCTAATAGCACCCGAGATATAACCAGATATATATTGGATTTTCCCCTGACCCTGAGTGTCCGGCCCCATGAGACTGTGGTTTTTTCGGCCCCTGATGGTCCGAGGTCGTTCCCGCTGCACAGATTCATGCGCCAGGGCCTCCTACAGACAATGCACTTTGATTTATTGCGCTATCTGTAATAGCACCCGAGATATCACCAGATATATATTGGATTTTCCCCTGACCCTGAGTGACCGGCCCCATGAGACGGTAGTTTTCTCGGCCCCTGGTGGTCCGAGGTCGTTCCCGCTGCACAGATTCATGCGCCAGGGCCTACTGCAGATAATTCACTTTGATTTATTGCGCTATCTCTAATAGCACCCGAGATATCAACACATATATATTGGATATTTCACTGACCCCGAGTGTCCGGCCCCATGGGACTGTGGTTGTCTCGGCCCCTGGAGGTCCGAGGACGTTCCCGCTGCACAGATTCATGCGCCAGCGCCTCCTGCAGATAATTCACTTTGGTTTATTGCGCTATCTCTAATAGCACCCGAGATATCACCAGATATATACTGGATTTTTCACTGACCCTGAGTGTCCGGCCCCATGAGACGGACGTTTTCTCAGCCCCTGGTGGCCCGAGGTCGTTCCCGCTGCACAGATTCATGCGCCAGGGCCTCCTGCAGATAATTCACTTTGGTTTATTGCGCTATCTGTAATAGCACCCGAGATATCACCAGATATATATTGGATTTTCCCCTGACCCTGAGTGTCCGGCCCCATGAGACGGTGGTTTTATCGGCCCCTGGTGGTCCGAGGTCGTTCCCGCTGCACAGATTCATGCGTCAGGGCCTCCTGCAGACAATGCACTTTGATTTATCGAGCTATCTCTAATGATACCCGATATATCACCAGATATATAATGGATTTTTCCCTGACCCTGAGTGTCCGGCCACATGAGACGGTCGTTTTCTCGGCACCTGGTGGTCCGAGGTCGTTCCCGCTGCACAGGTTCATGCGCCAGGGTCTCCTACAGACAATGCACTTTGATTTATTGCGCTATCTGTAATAGCACCCGAGATATCACCACATATATATTGGATTTTTCACTGTCCCTGAGTGTCCGGCCCCATGAGACGGTGGTTTTCTCGGTCCCTGGTGTTCCGAGGTCGTTCCCGCTGCACAGATTCATGCGCCAGGGCCTCCTACAGACAATGCACTTTGATTTATTGCGCTACCTGTAATAGCACTCGAGATATCACCAGATATATATTGGATTTTACCCTGACCCTGAGTGTCCGGCCCCATGAGACTGCGGTTTTTTCGGCCCCTGGTGGTCCGAGGACGTTCCCGCTGCACAGATTCATGCGCCAGGGCCTCCTACAGACAATGCATTTTGATTTATTGCGCTATCTGTAATAGCACCCGAGATATCAGCAGATATATATTGGATTTTTCACTGACCCTGAGTGTCCGGCCCCATGAGACGGTCGTTTTCTCGGTCCCTGGTGGTCCGAGGTCGTTCCCGCTGCACAGATTCATGCGCCAGGGCCTCCTGCAGATAATTCACTTTGGTTTATTGCGCTATCTCTAATAGCACCCGAGATATCAGCAGATATATATTGCATTTTTCACTGACCCTGAGTGACCGGCCCCATGAGACGGTAGTTTTCTCGGCCCCTGGTGGTCCGAGGTCGTTCCCGCTGCACAGATTCATGCGCCAGGGCCTACTGCAGATAATTCACTTTGATTTATTGCGCTATCTCTAATAGCACCCGAGATATCAACACATATATATTGGATATTTCACTGACCCCGAGTGTCCGGCCCCATGGGACTGTGGTTTTCTCGGCCCCTGGAGGTGCGAGGTCGTCACCGCTGCACAGACTCATGCGCCAGGGCCTACTGCAGATAATTCACTTTGGTTTATTGCGCTATCTCTAATAGCACCCGAGATATAACCAGATATATATTGGATTTTCCCCTGACCCTGAGTGTCCGGCCCCATGAGACTGTGGTTTTTTCGGCCCCTGATGGTCCGAGGTCGTTCCCGCTGCACAGATTCATGCGCCAGGGCCTCCTACAGACAATGCACTTTGATTTATTGCGCTATCTGTAATAGCACCCGAGATATCACCAGATATATATTGGATTTTCCCCTGACCCTGAGTGACCGGCCCCATGAGACGGTAGTTTTCTCGGCCCCTGGTGGTCCGAGGTCGTTCCCGCTGCACAGATTCATGCGCCAGGGCCTACTGCAGATAATTCACTTTGATTTATTGCGCTATCTCTAATAGCACCCGAGATATCAACACATATATATTGGATATTTCACTGACCCCGAGTGTCCGGCCCCATGGGACTGTGGTTGTCTCGGCCCCTGGAGGTCCGAGGACGTTCCCGCTGCACAGATTCATGCGCCAGCGCCTCCTGCAGATAATTCACTTTGGTTTATTGCGCTATCTCTAATAGCACCCGAGATATCACCAGATATATACTGGATTTTTCACTGACCCTGAGTGTCCGGCCCCATGAGACGGACGTTTTCTCAGCCCCTGGTGGCCCGAGGTCGTTCCCGCTGCACAGATTCATGCGCCAGGGCCTCCTGCAGATAATTCACTTTGGTTTATTGCGCTATCTGTAATAGCACCCGAGATATCACCAGATATATATTGGATTTTCCCCTGACCCTGAGTGTCCGGCCCCATGAGACGGTGGTTTTATCGGCCCCTGGTGGTCCGAGGTCGTTCCCGCTGCACAGATTCATGCGTCAGGGCCTCCTGCAGACAATGCACTTTGATTTATCGAGCTATCTCTAATGATACCCGATATATCACCAGATATATAATGGATTTTTCCCTGACCCTGAGTGTCCGGCCACATGAGACTGTGGTTTTCTGGACCCCTGGTGGCCCGAGGTCGTTCCCGCTGCACAGATTCATGCGCCAGGGTCTCCTACAGACAATGCACATTGATTTATTGCGCTATCTGTAATAGCACCCGAGATATCACCAGATATATATTGGATTTTCCCCTGACCCTGAGTGTCCGGCCCCATGAGACTGTGGTTTTCAGGGCCCCTGGTCGTCCGAGGTCGTTCCCGCTGCACAGATTCATGCGCCGGGGCCTCCTACAGACAATGCACTTTGATTTATTGCGCTATCTGTAATAGCACCCGAGATATCACCAGATATATATTGGATTTTACCCTGACCATGAGTGTCCGGCCCCATGAGACTGTGGTTTTTTCGGCCCCTGGTGGTCCGAGGTCGGTCCCGCTGCACAGATTCATGCGCCAGGGTCTCCTACAGACAATGCACATTGATTTATTGCGCTATCTGTAATAGCACCCGAGATATCACCAGATATATATTGGACTTTTCACTGACCCTGATTGTCCGGCCCCATGAGACGGTCGTTCTCTCGGCCCCTGGTGGTCCGAGGTCATTCCCGCTGCACAGATTCATGCGCCAGGGCCTCCTACAGACAATGCACTTTGATTTATTGCGCTATCTGTAATAGCACCCGAGATATCACCAGATATATATTGGATTTTACCCTGACCCTGAGTGTCCGGCCCCATGAGACGGTCGTTCTCTCGGCCCCTGGAGGTCCGAGGACGTTCCCGCTGCACAGATTCATGCGCCAGGGCCTCCTGCAGATAATTCACTTTGGTTTATTGCGCTATCTCTAATAGCACCCGAGATATCACCAGATATATATTGGATTTTTCACTGACCCTGAGCGTCCGGCCCCATGAGACGGTCGTTTTCTCGGCCCCTGGTGGTCCGAGGTCGTTCCCGCTGCACAGGTTCATGCGCCAGGGTCTCCTACAGACAATGCACTTTGATTTATTGCGCTATCTGTAATAGCACCCGAGATATCACCACATATATATTGGATTTTTCACTGTCCCTGAGTGTCCGGCCCCATGAGACGGTGGTTTTCTCGGTCCCTGGTGTTCCGAGGTCGTTCCCGCTGCACAGATTCATGCGCCAGGGCCTCCTACAGACAATGCACTTTGATTTATTGCGCTACCTGTAATAGCACTCGAGATATCACCAGATATATATTGGATTTTACCCTGACCCTGAGTGTCCGGCCCCATGAGACTGTGGTTTTTTCGGCCCCTGGTGGTCCGAGGACGTTCCCGCTGCACAGATTCATGCGCCAGGGCCTCCTACAGACAATGCACTTTGATTTATTGCGCTATCTGTAATAGCACCCGAGATATCAGCAGATATATATTGGATTTTTCACTGACCCTGAGTGTCCGGCCCCATGAGACGGTCGTTTTCTCGGTCCCTGGTGGTCCGAGGTCGTTCCCGCTGCACAGATTCATGCGCCAGGGCCTCCTGCAGATAATTCACTTTGGTTTATTGCGCTATCTCTAATAGCACCCGAGATATCAACACATATATATTGGATATTTCACTGACCCCGAGTGTCCGGCCCCATGGGACGGTGGTTTTCTCGGTCCCTGGTGTTCCGAGGTCGTTCCCGCTGCACAGATTCATGCGCCAGGGCCTCCTATAGACAATGCACTTTGCTTTATTGCGCTACCTGTAATAGCACCCGAGATATCACCAGATATATGCTGGATTTTTACATGACCTTGGGTGACGGATTCCGAATATCTATAATTTTCTCGGCCCCTGGTGGTCCGAGGTCGTTACCGCTGCACAGATTCATTCGCCTGGGCCTCCTACAGACAATGCACTTTGATTTATTAAGCTATCTGTAATAGCACCCGAGATATCACCAGATATATATTGGATTTTCCCCTGACCCTGAGTGTCCGGCCCCATGAGACTGTGGTTTTCTCGGCCCCTGGTGGTCCGAGGTCGTTCCCGCTGGCCAGATTCATGCGCCTGGGCCTCCTACAGACAATGCACTTTGATTTATTGCGCTATCTCTAATAGCACCCGAGATATCACCAGATATATATTGGATTTTTCCCTGACCCTGAGTGTCCGGCGCCATGAGACGGTGGTTTTCTTGGCCCCTGGTGGTCCGAGGTCGTTCCCGCTGCACAGATTCATGCGCCAGGGCCTCCTGCAGATAATTCACTTTGGTTTATTGCGCTATCTGTAATAGCACCCGAGATATCACCAGATATATATTGGATTTTCCCCTGACCCTGAGTGTCCGGCCCCATGAGACGGTGGTTTTATCGGCCCCTGGTGGTCCGAGGTCGTTCCCGCTGCACAGATTCATGCGTCAGGGCCTCCTGCAGACAATGCACTTTGATTTATCGAGCTATCTCTAATGGCACCCGATATATCACCAGATATATAATGGATTTTTCCCTGACCCTGAGTGTCCGGCCACATGAGACTGTGGTTTTCTGGGCCCCTGGTGGCCCGAGGTCGTTCCCGCTGCACAGATTCATGCGCCAGGGTCTCCTACAGACAATGCACATTGATTTATTGCGCTATCTGTAATAGCACCCGAGATATCACCAGATATATATTGGATTTTCCCCTGACCCTGAGTGTCCGGCCCCATGAGACTGTGGTTTTCAGGGCCCCTGGTCGTCCGAGGTCGTTCCCGCTGCACAGATTCATGCGCCGGGGCCTCCTACAGACAATGCACTTTGATTTATTGTGCTATCTGTAATATAACCCGAGATATCACCAGATATATATTGGATTTTTCCCTGACCCTGAGTGTCCGGCCCCATGAGACGGTTGTTGTCTCGGCCCCTGGTGGTCCGAGGTCGTTCCCGCTGCACAGATTCTTGCGCCAGGGCCTCCTGCAGATAATTCACTTTGGTTTATTACGCTATCTCTAATAGCACCCAAGATATCACCAGATATATATTGGATTTTTCCCTGATCCTGAGTGTCCGGCCCCATGAGACTGTGGTTTTCTCGGCCCGTGGTGGTCCGAGGTCGTTCCCGCTGCCCAGATTCATGCGCCAGGGCCTCCTGCAGATAATTCACTTTGGTTTATTGCGCTGTATCTAATAGCACCCGAGATATCACCAGATATATATTGGATTTTCCCCTGACCCTGAGTGTCCGGCCCCATGAGACTGTGGTTTTCTCGGCCCCTGGTGGTTCGAGGTCGTTCCCGCTGCCCAGATACATGCGCCAAGGCCTCCTCCAGACAATGCACTTTGATTTATTGCTCTATCTGTAATAGCACCCGAGATATCACCAGATATATATTGGATTTTCCCCTGACCCTGAGTGTCCGGCCCCATGAGACTGTGGTTTTCTCGGCCCCTGGTGGTGCGAGGTCGTTCCCGTTGCACAGATTCATGCGCCATGGCCTGCTGCAGATAATTCACTTTGGTTTATTGCCCTATCTCTAATAGCACCCGAGATATCACCAGATATATATTGGATTTTCCCCTGACCCTGAGTGTCCGGCCCCATGAGACTGTGGTTTTCTCGGCCCCTGGTGGTCCGAGGTCGTTCCCGCTGCACAGATGCATGCGGCAGGGCCTCCTGCAGATAATTCACTTTGGTTTATTGCGCTATCTCTAATAGCACCCGAGATATCACCAGATATATATTGGATTTTCCCCTGAGCCTGAGTGTCCGGCCCCATTAGACTGTGGTTTTCTCCGCCCCTGGTGGTCCGAGGTCGTTCCCGCTGCCCAGATTCATGCGCCAGGGCCTCCTGCAGATAATTCACTTTGGTTTATTGCGCTGTATCTAATAGCACCCGAGATATCACCAGATATATATTGGATTTTCCCCTGACCCTGAGTGCCGGCCCCATGAGACTGTGGTTTTCTCGGCCCCTGGTGGTTCGAGGTCGTTCCCGCTGCCCAGATACATGCGCCAGGGCCTCCTCCAGACAATGCACTTTGATTTATTGCTCTATCTGTAATAGCACCCGAGATATCACCAGATATATATTGGATTTTCCCCTGACCCTGAGTGTCCGGCCCCATGAGACTGTGGTTTTCTCGGCCCCTGGTGGTGCGAGGTCGTTCCCGTTGCACAGATTCATGCGCCATGGCCTGCTGCAGATAATTCACTTTGGTTTATTGCCCTATCTCTAATAGCACCCGAGATATCACCAGATATATATTGGATTTTCCCCTGACCCTGAGTGTCCGGCCCCATGAGACTGTGGTTTTCTCGGCCCCTGGTGGTCCGAGGTCGTTCCCGCTGCCCAGATTCATGCGCCAGGACCTCGTCCAGACAATGCACTTTGATTTATTGTGCTATCTGTAATAGCACCCGACATATCACCAGATATATATTGCATTTTTCCCTGACCCTGAGTGTCCGGCCCCATGAGACGGTGGTTTTCTCGGCCCCTGGTGGTCCGAGGTCGTTCCCGCTGCACAGATGCATGGGCCAGGGCCTCCTGCAGATAATTCACTTTGGTTTATTGCTCTATCTGTAATAGCACCCGAGATATCACCAGATATATATTGGATTTTCCCCTGACCCTGAGTGTCCGGCCCCATGAGACGGTGGTTGTCTCGGCCCCTGGTGGTCCGAGGTCGTTCCCGCTGCACACATTCATGCGCCAGGGCCTCCTACAGACAATGCACTTTTATTTATTGTGCTATCTGTAATATAACCCGAGATATCACCAGATATATATTGGATTTTACCCTGACCCTGAGTGTCCGGCCCCATGAGACGGTTGTTGTCTCGGCCCCTGGTGGTCCGAGGTCGTTCCCGCTGCACAGATTCTTGCGCCAGGGCCTCCTGCAGATAATTCACTTTGGTTTATTACGCTATCGCTAATAGCACCAAAGATATCACCAGATATATATTGGATTTTTCCCTGACCCTGAGTGTCCGGCCCCATGAGACTGTGGATTTTTCGGCCCCTGGTGGTCCGAGGTCGTTCCCGTTGCAACAGATTCATGCGCCAGGGCCTCCTGCAGATAATGCACTTTGGTTTATTGCGCTATATCTAATAGCACCCAAGATATCACCAGATATATATTGGATTTTTCCCTGACCCTGAGTGTACGGCCCCATGAGACTGTGGTTTCCTCGGCCCCTGGTGGTCCGAGGTCGTTCCCGCTGCACAGATTCATGCGCCAGGGCCTCCTCCAGACAATGAACTTTGATTTATTGCGCTATCTGTAATAGCTCCCGACATATCACCAGATATATAATGGATTTTCCCCAGACCCTGAGTGTCCGGCCCCATGAGACTTTAGTTTTCTCGGCCCCTGGTGGTCCGAGGTCGTTCCCGCTGCACAGATGCATGCGCCAGGGCCTCTTGCAGATAATACACTTTGGTTTATTGCGCTGTATCTAATAGCACCCGAGATATCACTTGATATATATATTGGATTTTCCCCTGACCCTGAGTGTCCGGCCCCACTAGACTGTGGTTTTCTCGGCCCCTGGTGGTCCGAGGTCGTTCCCGCTGCCCAGATTCATGCGCCAGGGCCTCCTGCAGATAATTCAATTTGGTTTATTGCGCTGTATCTAATAGCACCCGAGATATCACCAGATATATATTGGATTTTCCCCTGACCCTGAGTGACCGGCCCCATGTGACTGTGGTTTTCTCGGCCCCTGGTGGTCCGAGGTCGTTCCCGCTACACAGATTCATGCGCCAGGGCCTCCTGCAGATAATTCACTTTGATTTATTGCGCTATCTGTAATAGCACCCGAGATATCACCAGATATATATTGGATTTTCCCCTGACCCTGAGTGTCCGGCTTCATGAGACTGTGGTTTTCTCGGCCCCTGGTGGTCCGAGGTCGTTCCCGCTGCACAGATTCATGCGCCATGGCCTCCTACAGACAATGCGCGTTGGTTTAATGCGCTATGTGTAATAGCACCCGAGATATCACCAGATATATATTGGATTTTTGCCTGACCCTGAGTTCTCGGCCCGATGAGACTGTGGTTTTCTCGGCCCCTGGTGGTCCGAGGTCGTTCCCGCTGCACAGATTCATGCGTCAGGGCCTCCTGCAGACAATGCACTTTGATTTATCGAGCTATCTCTAATGGCACCCGATCTATCACCAGATATATAATGGATTTTTCCCTGACCCTGAGTGTCCGGCCCCATGAGACTGTGGTTTTCTCGGACCCTGGTGGTCCGAGGTCGTTCCCGCTGCACAGATTCATGCGCCAGGGCCTCCTACAGACAATGCACATTGATTTATTGCGCTATCTGTAATAGCACCCGAGATATCACCAGATATATATTGGATTTTACCCTGACCCTGAGTGTCCGGCCCCATGAGACGGTGGTTGTCTCGGCCCCTGGAGGTCCGAGGACGTTCCCGCTGCACAGATTCATGCGCCAGGGCCTCCTGCAGGTAATTCACTTTGGTTTATTGCGCTATCCATAATAGCACCCGAAATATCACCAGATATATGCTGGATTTTCACATGACCTTGGGTGACGGATTCCGAATATCTGTAATTTTCTCGGCCCCTGGTGGTTCGAGGTCGTTCCTGCTGCACAGACTCATTCGCCTGTGCCTCCTACAGACAATGCACTTTGATTTATCGCGCTATCTGTAATAGCACCCGAGATATCACCAGATATATATTGGATTTTTCCTCGACCCTGAGTGTCCGGCCCCTTGAGACGGTGGTTTTCTCGGCCTCTTGTGGTCAGAGGTCGTTCCCGCTGCACAGTTTCATTCCCAAGGGCCTCCTGCAGACAATGCTCTTTGATTTATTGCGCTATCTGCAATAGCACCCGAGATATCAGCAGATATATTTTTGATTTTTCCCTGTCCCTGAGTGTCCGGCCCCATGAGACTGTGGTTTTCTCGGCCCCTGGTGGTCCGAGGTCGTTCCCGCTGCACAGATTCATGCGCCAGGGCCTCCTACAGACAATGCACTTTGATTTATTGCGCTATCTGTAATAGCACCCGAGATATCACCAGATATATATTGGATTTTCCCCTGACCCTGAGTGTCCGGCCCCATGAGACTGTGGTTGTCTCGGCCCCTGGAGGTCCGAGGACGTTCCCGTTGCACAGATTCATGCGCCAGGGCCTCCTGCAGATAATACACTTTGGTTTATTGCGCTGTATCTAATAGCACCCGAGATATCACTTGATATATATATTGGATTTTCCCCTGACCCTGAGTGTCCGGCCCCACTAGACTGTGGTTTTCTCGGCCCCTGGTGGTCCGAGGTCGTTCCCGCTGCCCAGATTCATGCGCCAGGGCCTCCTGCAGATAATTCAATTTGGTTTATTGCGCTGTATCTAATAGCACCCGAGATATCACCAGATATATATTGGATTTTCCCCTGACCCTGAGTGACCGGCCCCATGTGACTGTGGTTTTCTCGGACCCTGGTGGTCCGAGGTCGTTCCCGCTGCACAGATTCATGCGCCAGGGCCTCCTACAGACAATGCACATTGATTTATTGCGCTATCTGTAATAGCACCCGAGATATCACCAGATATATATTGGATTTTCCCCTGACCCTGAGTGTCCGGCCCCATGAGACTGTGGTTTTCTCGGCCCCTGGTGGTGCGAGGACGTTCCCGTTGCACAGATTCATGCGCCATGGCCTGCTGCAGATAATTCACTTTGGTTTATTGCCCTATCTCTAATAGCACCCGAGATATCACCAGATATATATTGGATTTTCCCCTGACCCTGAGTGTCCGGCCCCATGAGACTGTGGTTTTCTCGGCCCCTGGTGGTCCGAGGTCGTTCCCGCTGCCCAGATTCATGCGCCAGGGCCTCGTCCAGACAATGCACTTTGATTTATTGTGCTATCTGTAATAGCACCCGACATATCACCAGATATATATTGCATTTTTCCCTGACCCTGAGTGTCCGGCCCCATGAGACGGTGGTTTTCTCGGCCCCTGGTGGTCCGAGGTCGTTCCCGCTGCACAGATGCATGGGCCAGGGCCTCCTGCAGATAATTCACTTTGGTTTATTGCTCTATCTGTAATAGCACCCGAGATATCACCAGATATATATTGGATTTTCCCCTGACCCTGAGTGTCCGGCCCCATGAGACTGTAGTTTTCTCGGCCCCTGGTGGTCCTAGGTCGTTCCCGCTGCACAGATTCATGCGCCAGGGCCTCCTACAGACAATGCACTTTGATTTATTGCGTTATCTGTAATAGCACCCGAGATATCACCACATATATATTGGATTTTTCCCTGGCCCAGAGTGTCCGGCCCCCTCGAGACGGTGCTTTCCTCGGCCCCTGGTGGTCCGAGGTCGTTCCCGCTGCACAGCTTCATGCGCCAGGTCCTCCTGCAGATAATTCACTTTGGTTTATTGCGCTATCTCTAATAGCGCCCGAGATATCAACAGATATATATTGGATTTTACCCTGACCGTGAGAGTCCGGCCCCATGAGACTGTGGTTTTTTCGGCCCCTGGTGGTCCGAGGTCGTTCCCGCTGCACACATTCATGCGCCAGGGCCTCCTGCAGATAATTCACTATGGTTTATTGCGCTATCACTAATAGCACCCGAGATATCACCAGATATATATTGGATTTTGCCCTGACCCTGAGTGTCCGGACCCATGAGACTGTGGTTTTCTCGGCCCCTGGTGGTCCGAGGTTGTACCCGCTGCACATATTCATGCGCCAGGGCCTCCTACAGACAATGCACTTTGATTTATTGCTCTATCTGTAATAGCACCCAAGATATTACCAGATATATATTGGATTTTTCCCTGACCCTGAGTGTCCGGCCCCATGAGACTGTAGTTTTCTCGGCCCCTGGTGGTCCGAGGTTGTTCCCGCTGCACAGATTCATGCGCCAGGGCCTCCTACAGACAATGCACTTTGATTTATTGCGCTATCTGTAATAGCACCCGAGGTATCACCACATATATATTGGATTTTTCGCTGACCCAGAGTGTCCGGCCCCATGAGACGGTGGTTTTCTCGGCCCCTGGTGGTCCGAGGTCGTTCGCGCTGCACAGCTTCAGGCGCCAGGGCCTCCAGCAGATGACTCACCTTGGTTTATTGCGCTATCTCTAATAGCACCCGAGACATCACCAGATATATATTGGATTTTTCCCTGACCCTGAGTGTCCGGCCCCATGAGACGGTGGTTTTCTCGGCCCCTGGTGGTCCGCGGTCGTTCCCGCTGCACAGATTCATGCGCCAGGGCCTCCTGCAGATAATTCACCTTGGTTTATTGCGCTATCTCTAATAGCACCCGAGATATCACCAGATATATATTGGATTTTCCCCTGACCCTGAGTGTCCGCCCCATGAGACTGTGGTTTTTTCGGCCCCTGGTGGTCCGAGGTCGTTCCCGCTGCACAGATTCATGCGCCAGGGCCTCCTACAGACAATGCACTTTGATTTATTGCGCTATCTGTAATAGCACCCAAGATATCACCAGATAAATATTGGATTTTCCCCTGACCCTGAGTGTCCGGCCCCATGAGACGGTGGTTTTCTCGGCCCCTGATGGTCCGAGGTCGTTCCCGCTGTCCACATTTATGCGCCAGGGCCTCCTACAGACAATGCAATTTGATTTATTGCGCTATCTCTAATAGCACCCGAGATATCACCAGATATATATTGGATTTTCCCCTGACCGTGAGAGTCCGGCCCCATGAGACTGTGGTTTTTTCGGCCCCTGGTGGTCCGAGGTCGTTCCCCTTGCACAGATTCATGCGCCAGGGCCTCCTGCAGATAATTCACTTTGATTTATTGCGCTATCTGTAATAGCACCCGAGATATCACCAGATAGATATTGAATTTTCACTGACCCTAAGTGTCCGGCCCCTCGGGACGGTGGTTTTCTCGGCCCCTGGTGGTCCGAGGTCGTTCCCGCTGCACAGATTCATGCGGCAGGGCCTCCTACAGACAATGCACTTTGATTTATTGCGCTATCTGTAATAGCACCCAAGATATCACCAGATAAATATTGGATTTTCCCCTGACCCTGAGTGTCCGTCCCCATGAGACGGTGGTTTTCTCGGCCCCTGATGTTCCGAGGTCGTTCCCGCTGGCCACATTTATGCGCCAGGGCCTCCTACAGGCAATGCACTTTGATTTATTGCGCTATCTGTAATAGCACCAGAGATATCACCAGATATATATTGGATTTTCCCCTGACCCTGAGTGTCCGGCCCCTTGAGACTGTCGTTTTCGCGGCCCCTGGTGGTCCGAGGTCGTTCCCGTTGCACAGATTCATGCGCCAGGGCCTCCTGCAGATAATTCACCTTGGTTTATTGCGCTATCTCTAATAGCACCCGAGATATCACCAGATATATATTGGATTTTCCCCTGACCCAGAGTGACCGGCCCCCTCGAGACGGTGCTTTCCTCGGCCCCTGGTGGTCCGAGGTCGTTCCCGCTGCACAGCTTCATGCGCCAGGTCCTCCTGCAGATAATTCACTTTGGTTTATTGCGCTATCTCTAATAGCGCCCGAGATATCAACAGATATATATTGGATTTTACCCTGACCGTGAGAGTCCGGCCCCATGAGACTGTGGTTTTTTCGGCCCCTGGTGGTCCGAGGTCGTTCCCGCTGCACACATTCATGCGCCAGGGCCTCCTGCAGATAATTCACTATGGTTTATTGCGCTATCTCTAATAGCACCCGAGATATCACCAGATATATATTGGATTTTGCCCTGACCCTGAGTGTCCGGCCCCATGAGACTGTGGTTTTCTCGGCCCCTGGTGGTCCGAGGTTGTTCCCGCTGCACACATTCATGCGCCAGGGACTCCTACAGACAATGCACTTTGATTTATTGCTCTATCTGTAATAGCACCCAAGATATTACCAGATATATATTGGATTTTTCCCTGACCCTGAGTGTCCGGCCCCATGAGACTGTAGTTTTCTCGGCCCCTGGTGGTCCGAGGTTGTTCCCGCTGCACAGATTCATGCGCCAGGGCCTCCTACAGACAATGCACTTTGATTTATTGCGCTATCTGTAATAGCACCCGAGGTATCACCACATATATATTGGATTTTTCGCTGACCCAGAGTGTCCGGCCCCATGAGACGGTGGTTTTCTCGGCCCCTGGTGGTCCGAGGTCGTTCGCGCTGCACAGCTTCAGGCGCCAGGGCCTCCAGCAGATGACTCACCTTGGTTTATTGCGCTATCTCTAATAGCACCCGAGATATCACCAGATATATATTGGATTTTTCCCTGACCCTGAGTGTCCGGCCCCATGAGACGGTGGTTTTCTCGGCCCCTGGTGGTCCGCGGTCGTTCCCGCTGCACAGATTCATGCGCCAGGGCCTCCTGCAGATAATTCACTTTCGTTTATTGCGCTATCTCGAATAGCACCCGAGATATCACCAGATGTATATTGGATTTTTCCCTTACCCTGAGTGTCCGGCCCCATGAGACGGTGGTTTTCTTGGCCCCTGGTGGTCCTAGGACGTTCCCGCTGCACAGATGCATGCGCCAGGGCCTCCTGCAGATAATTCCCTTTGGCTTATTGCGCTATCTTTAATAGCACCCGAGATATCACCAGATATATATTGGATTTTCCCCTGACCCTGAGTGTCCGCCCCATGAGACTGTGGTTTACTCGGCCCCTGGTGGTCCGAGGTCGTTCCCGCTGCACAGATTCGTGCGCCAGGGCCTCCTACAGACAATGCACTTTGATTCATTGCGCTATCTATAATAGCACCCGAGATATCATCGGATATATATTGGATTTTTCCCTGACCCTGAGTGTCCGGCCCCATGAGACTGTTGTTTTTTCGACCCCTGGTGGTCCGAGGTCGTTACCGTTGCACAGATTCATGCGCCAGGGCCTCCTGCAGATAATTCACTTTGGTTTATTGCGCTATCTCTAATAGCACCCGAGATATCACCAGATGTATATTGGATTTTTCCCTTACCCTGAGTGTCCGGCCCCATGAGACGGTGGTTTTCTCGGCCCCTGGTGGTCCTAGGTCGTTCCCGCTGCACAGATGCATGCGCCAGGGCCTCCTGCAGATAATTCCCTTTGGCTTATTGCGCTATCTTTAATAGCACCCGAGATATCACCAGATATATATTGGATTTTCCCCTGACCCTGAGTGTCCGCCCCATGAGACTGTGGTTTTTTCGGCCCCTGGTGGTCCGAGGTCGTTCCCGCTGCACAGATTCATGCGCCAGGGCCTCCTACAGACAATGCACTTTGATTTATTGCGCTATCTGTAATAGCACCCAAGATATCACCAGATAAATATTGGATTTTCCCCTGACCCTGAGTGTCCGGCCCCATGAGACGGTGGTTTTCTCGGCCCCTGATGGTCCGAGGTCGTTCCCGCTGTCCACATTTATGCGCCAGGGCCTCCTACAGACAATGCAATTTGATTTATTGCGCTATCTCTAATAGCACCCGAGATATCACCAGATATATATTGGATTTTCCCCTGACCGTGAGAGTCCGGCCCCATGAGACTGTGGTTTTTTCGGCCCCTGGTGGTCCGAGGTCGTTCCCCTTGCACAGATTCATGCGCCAGGGCCTCCTGCAGATAATTCACTTTGATTTATTGCGCTATCTGTAATAGCACCCGAGATATCACCAGATAGATATTGAATTTTCACTGACCCTAAGTGTCCGGCCCCTCGGGACGGTGGTTTTCTCGGCCCCTGGTGGTCCGAGGTCGTTCCCGCTGCACAGATTCATGCGGCAGGGCCTCCTACAGACAATGCACTTTGATTTATTGCGCTATCTGTAATAGCACCCAAGATATCACCAGATAAATATTGGATTTTCCCCTGACCCTGAGTGTCCGTCCCCATGAGACGGTGGTTTTCTCGGCCCCTGATGTTCCGAGGTCGTTCCCGCTGGCCACATTTATGCGCCAGGGCCTCCTACAGGCAATGCACTTTGATTTATTGCGCTATCTGTAATAGCACCAGAGATATCACCAGATATATATTGGATTTTCCCCTGACCCTGAGTGTCCGGCCCCTTGAGACTGTCGTTTTCGCGGCCCCTGGTGGTCCGAGGTCGTTCCCGTTGCACAGATTCATGCGCCAGGGCCTCCTGCAGATAATTCACTTTGATTTATTGCGCTATCTGTAATAGCACCCGAGATATCACCAGATAGATATTGAATTTTCACTGACCCTAAGTGTCCGGCCCCTCGGGACGGTGGTTTTCTCGGCCCCTGGTGGTCCGAGGTCGTTCCCGCTGCACAGATTCATGCGGCAGGGCCTCCTACAGACAATGCACTTTGATTTATTGCGCTATCTGTAATAGCACCCAAGATATCACCAGATAAATATTGGATTTTCCCCTGACCCTGAGTGTCCGTCCCCATGAGACGGTGGTTTTCTCGGCCCCTGATGTTCCGAGGTCGTTCCCGCTGGCCACATTTATGCGCCAGGGCCTCCTACAGGCAATGCACTTTGATTTATTGCGCTATCTGTAATAGCACCAGAGATATCACCAGATATATATTGGATTTTCCCCTGACCCTGAGTGTCCGGCCCCTTGAGACTGTCGTTTTCGCGGCCCCTGGTGGTCCGAGGTCGTTCCCGTTGCACAGATTCATGCGCCAGGGCCTCCTGCAGATAATTCACCTTGGTTTATTGCGCTATCTCTAATAGCACCCGAGATATGACCAGATATATATTGGATTTTCCCCTGACCCAGAGTGTCCGGCCCCCTCGAGACGGTGCTTTCCTCGGCCCCTGGTGGTCCGAGGTCGTTCCCGCTGCACAGCTTCATGCGCCAGGTCCTCCTGCAGATAATTCACTTTGGTTTATTGCGCTATCTCTAATAGCGCCCGAGATATCAACAGATATATATTGGATTTTACCCTGACCGTGAGAGTCCGGCCCCATGAGACTGTGGTTTTTTCGGCCCCTGGTGGTCCGAGGTCGTTCCCGCTGCACACATTCATGCGCCAGGGCCTCCTGCAGATAATTCACTATGGTTTATTGCGCTATCTCTAATAGCACCCGAGATATCACCAGATATATATTGGATTTTGCCCTGACCCTGAGTGTCCGGCCCCATGGGACTGTGGTTTTCTCGGCCCCTGGTGGTCCGAGGTTGTTCCCGCTGCACACATTCATGCGCCAGGGCCTCCTACAGACAATGCACTTTGATTTATTGCGCTATCTGTAATAGCACCCGAGGTATCACCACATATATATTGGATTTTTCGCTGACCCAGAGTGTCCGGCCCCATGAGACGGTGGTTTTCTCGGCCCCTGGTGGTCCGAGGTCGTTCGCGCTGCACAGCTTCAGGCGCCAGGGCCTCCAGCAGATGACTCACCTTGGTTTATTGCGCTATCTCTAATAGCACCCGAGATATCACCAGATATATATTGGATTTTTCCCTGACCCTGAGTGTCCGGCCCCATGAGACGGTGGTTTTCTCGGCCCCTGGTGGTCCGCGGTCGTTCCCGCTGCACAGATTCATGCGCCAGGGCCTCCTGCAGATAATTCACTTTCGTTTATTGCGCTATCTCGAATAGCACCCGAGATATCACCAGATGTATATTGGATTTTTCCCTTACCCTGAGTGTCCGGCCCCATGAGACGGTGGTTTTCTTGGCCCCTGGTGGTCCTAGGACGTTCCCGCTGCACAGATGCATGCGCCAGGGCCTCCTGCAGATAATTCCCTTTGGCTTATTGCGCTATCTTTAATAGCACCCGAGATATCACCAGATATATATTGGATTTTCCCCTGACCCTGAGTGTCCGCCCCATGAGACTGTGGTTTACTCGGCCCCTGGTGGTCCGAGGTCGTTCCCGCTGCACAGATTCGTGCGCCAGGGCCTCCTACAGACAATGCACTTTGATTCATTGCGCTATCTATAATAGCACCCGAGATATCACCGGATATATATTGGATTTTTCCCTGACCCTGAGTGTCCGGCCCCATGAGACTGTTGTTTTTTCGACCCCTGGTGGTCCGAGGTCGTTACCGTTGCACAGATTCATGCGCCAGGGCCTCCTGCAGATAATTCACTTTGGTTTATTGCGCTATCTCTAATAGCACCCGAGATATCACCAGATGTATATTGGATTTTTCCCTTACCCTGAGTGTCCGGCCCCATGAGACGGTGGTTTTCTCGGCCCCTGGTGGTCCTAGGTCGTTCCCGCTGCACAGATGCATGCGCCAGGGCCTCCTGCAGATAATTCCCTTTGGCTTATTGCGCTATCTTTAATAGCACCCGAGATATCACCAGATATATATTGGATTTTCCCCTGACCCTGAGTGTCCGCCCCATGAGACTGTGGTTTTTTCGGCCCCTGGTGGTCCGAGGTCGTTCCCGCTGCACAGATTCATGCGCCAGGGCCTCCTACAGACAATGCACTTTGATTTATTGCGCTATCTGTAATAGCACCCAAGATATCACCAGATAAATATTGGATTTTCCCCTGACCCTGAGTGTCCGGCCCCATGAGACGGTGGTTTTCTCGGCCCCTGATGGTCCGAGGTCGTTCCCGCTGTCCACATTTATGCGCCAGGGCCTCCTACAGACAATGCAATTTGATTTATTGCGCTATCTCTAATAGCACCCGAGATATCACCAGATATATATTGGATTTTCCCCTGACCGTGAGAGTCCGGCCCCATGAGACTGTGGTTTTTTCGGCCCCTGGTGGTCCGAGGTCGTTCCCCTTGCACAGATTCATGCGCCAGGGCCTCCTGCAGATAATTCACTTTGATTTATTGCGCTATCTCTAATAGCACCCGAGATATCACCAGATATATATTGGATTTTCCCCTGACCCTGAGTGTCCGTCCCCATGAGACGGTGGTTTTCTCGGCCCCTGATGGTCCGAGGTCGTTCCCGCTGGCCACATTTATGCGCCAGGGCCTCCTACAGACAATGCACTTTGATTTATTGCGCTATCTGTAATAGCACCAGAGATATCACCAGATATATATTGGATTTTCCCCTGACCCTGAGTGTCCGGCCCCTTGAGACTGTCGTTTTCGCGGCCCCTGGTGGTCCGAGGTCGTTCCCGTTGCACAGATTCATGCGCCAGGGCCTCCTGCAGATAATTCACCTTGGTTTATTGCGCTATCTCTAATAGCACCCGAGATATCACCAGATATATATTGGATTTTCCCCTGACCCTGAGTGTCCGGCCCCATGAGACTGTGGTTTTCTCGGCCCCTGGTGGTCCGAGGTTGTTCCCGCTGCACACATTCATGCGCCAGGGACTCCTACAGACAATGCACTTTGATTTATTGCTCTATCTGTAATAGCACCCAAGATATTACCAGATATATATTGGATTTTTCCCTGACCCTGAGTGTCCGGCCCCATGAGACTGTAGTTTTCTCGGCCCCTGGTGGTCCGAGGTTGTTCCCGCTGCACAGATTCATGCGCCAGGGCCTCCTACAGACAATGCACTTTGATTTATTGCGCTATCTGTAATAGCACCCGAGGTATCACCACATATATATTGGATTTTTCGCTGACCCAGAGTGTCCGGCCCCATGAGACGGTGGTTTTCTCGGCCCCTGGTGGTCCGAGGTCGTTCGCGCTGCACAGCTTCAGGCGCCAGGGCCTCCAGCAGATGACTCACCTTGGTTTATTGCGCTATCTCTAATAGCACCCGAGATATCACCAGATATATATTGGATTTTTCCCTGACCCTGAGTGTCCGGCCCCATGAGACGGTGGTTTTCTCGGCCCCTGGTGGTCCGCGGTCGTTCCCGCTGCACAGATTCATGCGCCAGGGCCTCCTGCAGATAATTCACTTTCGTTTATTGCGCTATCTCGAATAGCACCCGAGATATCACCAGATGTATATTGGATTTTTCCCTTACCCTGAGTGTCCGGCCCCATGAGACGGTGGTTTTCTTGGCCCCTGGTGGTCCTAGGACGTTCCCGCTGCACAGATGCATGCGCCAGGGCCTCCTGCAGATAATTCCCTTTGGCTTATTGCGCTATCTTTAATAGCACCCGAGATATCACCAGATATATATTGGATTTTCCCCTGACCCTGAGTGTCCGCCCCATGAGACTGTGGTTTACTCGGCCCCTGGTGGTCCGAGGTCGTTCCCGCTGCACAGATTCGTGCGCCAGGGCCTCCTACAGACAATGCACTTTGATTCATTGCGCTATCTATAATAGCACCCGAGATATCACCGGATATATATTGGATTTTTCCCTGACCCTGAGTGTCCGGCCCCATGAGACTGTTGTTTTTTCGACCCCTGGTGGTCCGAGGTCGTTACCGTTGCACAGATTCATGCGCCAGGGCCTCCTGCAGATAATTCACTTTGGTTTATTGCGCTATCTCTAATAGCACCCGAGATATCACCAGATGTATATTGGATTTTTCCCTTACCCTGAGTGTCCGGCCCCATGAGACGGTGGTTTTCTCGGCCCCTGGTGGTCCTAGGTCGTTCCCGCTGCACAGATGCATGCGCCAGGGCCTCCTGCAGATAATTCCCTTTGGCTTATTGCGCTATCTTTAATAGCACCCGAGATATCACCAGATATATATTGGATTTTCCCCTGACCCTGAGTGTCCGCCCCATGAGACTGTGGTTTTTTCGGCCCCTGGTGGTCCGAGGTCGTTCCCGCTGCACAGATTCATGCGCCAGGGCCTCCTACAGACAATGCACTTTGATTTATTGCGCTATCTGTAATAGCACCCAAGATATCACCAGATAAATATTGGATTTTCCCCTGACCCTGAGTGTCCGGCCCCATGAGACGGTGGTTTTCTCGGCCCCTGATGGTCCGAGGTCGTTCCCGCTGTCCACATTTATGCGCCAGGGCCTCCTACAGACAATGCAATTTGATTTATTGCGCTATCTCTAATAGCACCCGAGATATCACCAGATATATATTGGATTTTCCCCTGACCGTGAGAGTCCGGCCCCATGAGACTGTGGTTTTTTCGGCCCCTGGTGGTCCGAGGTCGTTCCCCTTGCACAGATTCATGCGCCAGGGCCTCCTGCAGATAATTCACTTTGATTTATTGCGCTATCTGTAATAGCACCCGAGATATCACCAGATAGATATTGAATTTTCACTGACCCTAAGTGTCCGGCCCCTCGGGACGGTGGTTTTCTCGGCCCCTGGTGGTCCGAGGTCGTTCCCGCTGCACAGATTCATGCGGCAGGGCCTCCTACAGACAATGCACTTTGATTTATTGCGCTATCTGTAATAGCACCCAAGATATCACCAGATAAATATTGGATTTTCCCCTGACCCTGAGTGTCCGTCCCCATGAGACGGTGGTTTTCTCGGCCCCTGATGTTCCGAGGTCGTTCCCGCTGGCCACATTTATGCGCCAGGGCCTCCTACAGGCAATGCACTTTGATTTATTGCGCTATCTGTAATAGCACCAGAGATATCACCAGATATATATTGGATTTTCCCCTGACCCTGAGTGTCCGGCCCCTTGAGACTGTCGTTTTCGCGGCCCCTGGTGGTCCGAGGTCGTTCCCGTTGCACAGATTCATGCGCCAGGGCCTCCTGCAGATAATTCACTTTGATTTATTGCGCTATCTGTAATAGCACCCGAGATATCACCAGATAGATATTGAATTTTCACTGACCCTAAGTGTCCGGCCCCTCGGGACGGTGGTTTTCTCGGCCCCTGGTGGTCCGAGGTCGTTCCCGCTGCACAGATTCATGCGGCAGGGCCTCCTACAGACAATGCACTTTGATTTATTGCGCTATCTGTAATAGCACCCAAGATATCACCAGATAAATATTGGATTTTCCCCTGACCCTGAGTGTCCGTCCCCATGAGACGGTGGTTTTCTCGGCCCCTGATGTTCCGAGGTCGTTCCCGCTGGCCACATTTATGCGCCAGGGCCTCCTACAGGCAATGCACTTTGATTTATTGCGCTATCTGTAATAGCACCAGAGATATCACCAGATATATATTGGATTTTCCCCTGACCCTGAGTGTCCGGCCCCTTGAGACTGTCGTTTTCGCGGCCCCTGGTGGTCCGAGGTCGTTCCCGTTGCACAGATTCATGCGCCAGGGCCTCCTGCAGATAATTCACCTTGGTTTATTGCGCTATCTCTAATAGCACCCGAGATATCACCAGATATATATTGGATTTTCCCCTGACCCAGAGTGTCCGGCCCCCTCGAGACGGTGCTTTCCTCGGCCCCTGGTGGTCCGAGGTCGTTTCCGCTGCACAGCTTCATGCGCCAGGTCCTCCTGCAGATAATTCACTTTGGTTTATTGCGCTATCTCTAATAGCGCCCGAGATATCAACAGATATATATTGGATTTTACCCTGACCGTGAGAGTCCGGCCCCATGAGACTGTGGTTTTTTCGGCCCCTGGTGGTCCGAGGTCGTTCCCGCTGCACACATTCATGCGCCAGGGCCTCCTGCAGATAATTCACTATGGTTTATTGCGCTATCTCTAATAGCACCCGAGATATCACCAGATATATATTGGATTTTGCCCTGACCCTGAGTGTCCGGCCCCATGGGACTGTGGTTTTCTCGGCCCCTGGTGGTCCGAGGTTGTTCCCGCTGCACACATTCATGCGCCAGGGCCTCCTACAGACAATGCACTTTGATTTATTGCGCTATCTGTAATAGCACCCGAGGTATCACCACATATATATTGGATTTTTCGCTGACCCAGAGTGTCCGGCCCCATGAGACGGTGGTTTTCTCGGCCCCTGGTGGTCCGAGGTCGTTCGCGCTGCACAGCTTCAGGCGCCAGGGCCTCCAGCAGATGACTCACCTTGGTTTATTGCGCTATCTCTAATAGCACCCGAGATATCACCAGATATATATTGGATTTTTCCCTGACCCTGAGTGTCCGGCCCCATGAGACGGTGGTTTTCTCGGCCCCTGGTGGTCCGCGGTCGTTCCCGCTGCACAGATTCATGCGCCAGGGCCTCCTGCAGATAATTCACTTTCGTTTATTGCGCTATCTCGAATAGCACCCGAGATATCACCAGATGTATATTGGATTTTTCCCTTACCCTGAGTGTCCGGCCCCATGAGACGGTGGTTTTCTTGGCCCCTGGTGGTCCTAGGACGTTCCCGCTGCACAGATGCATGCGCCAGGGCCTCCTGCAGATAATTCCCTTTGGCTTATTGCGCTATCTTTAATAGCACCCGAGATATCACCAGATATATATTGGATTTTCCCCTGACCCTGAGTGTCCGCCCCATGAGACTGTGGTTTACTCGGCCCCTGGTGGTCCGAGGTCGTTCCCGCTGCACAGATTCGTGCGCCAGGGCCTCCTACAGACAATGCACTTTGATTCATTGCGCTATCTATAATAGCACCCGAGATATCACCGGATGTATATTGGATTTTTCCCTGACCCTGAGTGTCCGGCCCCATGAGACTGTTGTTTTTTCGACCCCTGGTGGTCCGAGGTCGTTACCGTTGCACAGATTCATGCGCCAGGGCCTCCTGCAGATAATTCACTTTGGTTTATTGCGCTATCTCTAATAGCACCCGAGATATCACCAGATGTATATTGGATTTTTCCCTTACCCTGAGTGTCCGGCCCCATGAGACGGTGGTTTTCTCGGCCCCTGGTGGTCCTAGGTCGTTCCCGCTGCACAGATGCATGCGCCAGGGCCTCCTGCAGATAATTCCCTTTGGCTTATTGCGCTATCTTTAATAGCACCCGAGATATCACCAGATATATATTGGATTTTCCCCTGACCCTGAGTGTCCGCCCCATGAGACTGTGGTTTTTTCGGCCCCTGGTGGTCCGAGGTCGTTCCCGCTGCACAGATTCATGCGCCAGGGCCTCCTACAGACAATGCACTTTGATTTATTGCGCTATCTGTAATAGCACCCAAGATATCACCAGATAAATATTGGATTTTCCCCTGACCCTGAGTGTCCGGCCCCATGAGACGGTGGTTTTCTCGGCCCCTGATGGTCCGAGGTCGTTCCCGCTGTCCACATTTATGCGCCAGGGCCTCCTACAGACAATGCAATTTGATTTATTGCGCTATCTCTAATAGCACCCGAGATATCACCAGATATATATTGGATTTTCCCCTGACCGTGAGAGTCCGGCCCCATGAGACTGTGGTTTTTTCGGCCCCTGGTGGTCCGAGGTCGTTCCCCTTGCACAGATTCATGCGCCAGGGCCTCCTGCAGATAATTCACTTTGATTTATTGCGCTATCTCTAATAGCACCCGAGATATCACCAGATATATATTGGATTTTCCCCTGACCCTGAGTGTCCGTCCCCATGAGACGGTGGTTTTCTCGGCCCCTGATGGTCCGAGGTCGTTCCCGCTGGCCACATTTATGCGCCAGGGCCTCCTACAGACAATGCACTTTGATTTATTGCGCTATCTGTAATAGCACCAGAGATATCACCAGATATATATTGGATTTTCCCCTGACCCTGAGTGTCCGGCCCCTTGAGACTGTCGTTTTCGCGGCCCCTGGTGGTCCGAGGTCGTTCCCGTTGCACAGATTCATGCGCCAGGGCCTCCTGCAGATAATTCACCTTGGTTTATTGCGCTATCTCTAATAGCACCCGAGATATCACCAGATATATATTGGATTTTCCCCTGACCCTGAGTGTCCGGCCCCATGAGACTGTAGTTTTCTCGGCCCCTGGTGGTCCTAGGTCGTTCCCGCTGCACAGATTCATGCGCCAGGGCCTCCTACAGACAATGCACTTTGATTTATTGCGTTATCTGTAATAGCACCCGAGATATCACCACATATATATTGGATTTTTCCCTGGCCCAGAGTGTCCGGCCCCCTCGAGACGGTGCTTTCCTCGGCCCCTGGTGGTCCGAGGTCGTTCCCGCTGCACAGCTTCATGCGCCAGGTCCTCCTGCAGATAATTCACTTTGGTTTATTGCGCTATCTCTAATAGCGCCCGAGATATCAACAGATATATATTGGATTTTTCCCTGACCCTGAGTGTCCGGCCCCATGAGACTGCGGTTTTCTCGGCCCCTGGTGGTCCGAGGTCGTTCCCGCTGCACACATTCATGCGCCAGGGCCTCCTGCAGATAATTCACTATGGTTTATTGCGCTATCTCTAATAGCACCCGAGATATCACCAGATATATATTGGATTTTCCCCTGACCCTGAGTGTCCGCCCCATGAGACTGTGGTTTACTCGGCCCCTGGTGGTCCGAGGTCGTTCCCGCTGCACAGATTCGTGCGCCAGGGCCTCCTACAGACAATGCACTTTGATTTATTGCGCTATCTTTAATAGCACCCGAGATATCACCAGATATATATTGGATTTTTCCCTGACCCTGAGTGTCCGGCCCCATGAGACTGTTGTTTTTTCGACCCCTGGTGGTCCGAGGTCGTTACCGTTGCACAGATTCATGCGCCAGGGCCTCCTGCAGATAATTCACTTTGGTTTATTGCGCTATCTCTAATAGCACCCGAGATATCACCAGATGTATATTGGATTTTTCCCTTACCCTGAGTGTCCGGCCCCATGAGACGGTGGCTTTCTCGGCCCCTGGTGGTCCTAGGTCGTTCCCGCTGCACAGATGCATGCGCCAGGGCCTCCTGCAGATAATTCCCTTTGGCTTATTGCGCTATCTTTAATAGCACCCGAGATATCACCAGATATATATTGGATTTTCCCCTGACCCTGAGTGTCCGCCCCATGAGACTGTGGTTTTTTCGGCCCCTGGTGGTCCGAGGTCGTTCCCGCTGCACAGATTCATGCGCCAGGGCCTCCTACAGACAATGCACTTTGATTTATTGCGCTATCTGTAATAGCACCCAAGATATCACCAGATAAATATTGGATTTTCCCCTGACCCTGAGTGTCCGGCCCCATGAGACGGTGGTTTTCTCGGCCCCTGATGGTCCGAGGTCGTTCCCGCTGTCCACATTTATGCGCCAGGGCCTCCTACAGACAATGCAATTTGATTTATTGCGCTATCTCTAATAGCACCCGAGATATCACCAGATATATATTGGATTTTGCCCTGACCCTGAGTGTCCGGCCCCATGAGACGGTGGATGTCTCGGCCCCTGATGGTCCGAGATCGTTCCCGCTGCACAGATTCATGCGCCAGCGCCTCCTGCAGACAATTCACTTTGGTTTATTGCGCTATCTCTAATAGCACCCGAGATATCACCAGATATATATTGGATTTTTCCCTGACCCTGAGTGTCCGGCCCCATGAGACGGTGGTTTTCTCGGCCCCTGGTGGTCCGCGGTCGTTCCCGCTGCACAGATTCATGCGCCAGGGCCTCCTGCAGATAATTCACTTTCGTTTATTGCGCTATCTCGAATAGCACCCGAGATATCACCAGATATATATTGGATTTTTCCCTTACCCTGAGTGTCCGGCCCCATGAGACGGTGGTTTTCTCGGCCCCTGGTGGTCCTAGGTCGTTCCCGCTGCACAGATGCATGCGCCAGGGCCTCCTCCAGATAATTCCCTTTGGCTTATTGCGCTATCTTTAATAGCACCCGAGATATCACCAGATATATATTGGATTTTCCCCTGACCCTGAGTGTCCGCCCCATGAGACTGTGGTTTTCTCGGCCCCTGGTGGTCCGAGGTCGTTCCCGCTGCACAGATTCATGCGCCAGGGCCTCCTACAGACAATGCACTTTGATTTATGGCGCTATCTGTAATAGCACCCGAGATATCACCAGATATATATTGGATTTTTCCCTGACCCTGAGTGTCCGGCCCCATGAGACTGTTGTTTTTTCGACCCCTGGTGGTCCGAGGTCGTTACCGTTGCACAGATTCATGCGCCAGGGCCTCCTGCAGATAATTCACTTTGGTTTATTGCGCTACCTCTAATAGCACCCGAGATATCAACAGATATATACTGGATTTTCCCCTGACCCTGAGTGTCCGGCCCCATGAGACTGTGGTTTTTTCGGCCCCTGGTGGTCCGAGGTCGTTCCCGCTGCACAGACTCATGCGCCAGGGCCTCCTGCAGAGAATTCACTTTGGTTTATTGCGCTATCTCTAATAGCACCCGAGATATCACCAGATATAAACTGGATTTTCCCCTGACCCTGAGTGTCCGGCCCCATGAGACTGTGGTTTTCTCGGCCCCTGGTGGTCCGAGGTCGTTGCCGCTTCACAGATTCATGCGCCAGGGCCTCCTACAGACAATGCACTCTGACTTATTGCGCTATCTGTAATAGCACCCGAGATATCACCAGATATATATTGGATGTTTCCCTGACCCTGAGTGTCCGGCCCCATGAGACGGTGGTTTTCTCGGCCCCTGGTGGTCCGAGGTCGTTCCCGCTGCACAGATTCATGCGCCAGGGCCTCCTGCAGATAATTCACTTTGGTTTATTGCTCTATCTCTAATAGCGCCCGAGATATCAACAGATATATATTGGATTTTTCCCTGACCCTGAGTGTCCGGCCCCATGAGACTGCGGTTTTCTCGGCTCCTGGTGGTCCGTGGTCGTTCCCGCTGGACACATTCATGCGCCAGGGCCTCCTGCAGATAATTCACTATGGTTTATTGCGCTATCTCTAATAGCACCCGAGATATCGCCACATATATATTGGATTTTTCCCTGACCCTGAGTGTCCGGCCCCATGAGACTGTGGATTTTTCGGCCCCTGGTGGTCCGAGGTCGTTCCCGTTGCACAGATTCATGCGCCAGGGCCTCCTGCAGATAATTCACTTTGGTTTATTGCGCTATATCTAATAGCACCCAAGATATCACCAGATATATATTGGATTTTTCCCTGACCCTGAGTGTCCGGCCCCATGAGACTGTGGTTTCCTCGGCCCCTGGTGGTCTGAGGTCGTTCCCGCTGCACAGATTCATGCGCCAGGGCCTCCTACAGACAATGCACTTTGATTTATTGCGCTATCTGTAATAGCACCCGAGATATCACCACATATATATTGGATTTTTCGCTGACCCAGAGTGTCCGGCCCCATGAGACGGTGGTTTTCTCGGCCCCTGGTGGTCCGCGGTCGTTCCCGCTGCACAAATTCATGCGCCAGGGCCTCCTGCAGATAATTCACTTTCGTTTATTGCGCTATCTCTAATAGCACCCGAGATATCACCAGATATATATTGGATTTTTCCCTGACCCTGAGTGTCCGGCCCCATGAGACGGTGGTTTTCTCGGTCCCTGGTGGTCCTAGGTCGTTCCCGCTGCACAGATGCATGCGCCAGGGCCTCCTGCAGATAATTCCCTTTGGCTTATTGCGCTATCTCTAATAGCGCCCGAGATATCACCAGATATATATTGGATTTTTCCCTGACCCTCAGTGTCCGGCCCCATGAGACTGCGGTTTTCTCGGCCCCTGGTGGTCCGAGGACGTTCCCGCTGCACACATTCATGCGCCAGGGCCTCCTGCAGATAATTCACTTTAGTTTATTGCGCTATCTTTAATAGCACCCGAGATATCACCAGATATATATTGGATTTTCCCCTGACCCTGAGTGTCCGGCCCCATGAGACTGTGGTTTTCACGGCCCCTGGTGGTCCGAGGTCGTTCCCGCTGCACAGATTCATGCGCCAGGGCCTCCTACAGACAATGCACTTTGATTTATTGCGCTATCTGTAATAGCACCCGAGATATCACCAGATATATATTGGATTTTTCCCTGACCCTGAGTGTCCGGCCCCATGAGACTGTGGTTTTTTCGGCCCCTGGTGGTCCGAGGTCGTTCCCGTTGCACAGATTCATGCGCCAGGGCCTCCTGCAGATACCTCACTTTGGTTTATTGCGCTATCTCTAATAGCACCCAAGATATCACCAGATATATATTGAATTTTTCCCTGACCCTGAGTGTCCGGCCCCATGAGACTGTGGTTTTCTCGGCCCCTGGTGGTCCGAGGTCGTTCCCGCTGCACAGATTCATGCGCCAGGGCCTCCTACAGACAATGCACTTTGATTTATTGCGCTATCTGTAATAGCACCCAAGATATCACCAGATAAATATTGGATTTTCCCCTGACCCTGAGTGTCCGGCCCCATGAGACGGTGGTTTTCTCGGCCCCTGATGGTCCGAGGTTGTTCCCGCTGTCCACATTTATGCGCCAGGGCCTCCTACAGACAATGCAATTTGATTTATGGCGCTATCTGTAATAGCACCCGAGATATCACCAGATATATATTGCATTTTTCCCTGACCCTGAGTGTCCGGCCCCATGAGACGGTGGTTTTCTCGGCCCCTGGTGGTCCGAGGTCGTTCCCGCTGCACAGATTCATGCGCCAGGGCCTCCTGCAGATAATTCACTTTGGTTTATTGCGCTATCTCTAATAGCGCCCGAGATATCAACCGATATATATTGGATTTTTCCCTGACCCTGAGTGTCCGGCCCCATGAGACGGTGGTTTTCTCGGCCCCTGGTGGTCCGAGGTCGTTCCCGCTGCACAGATTCATGCGCCAGGGCCTCCTGCAGATAATTCACTTTGGTTTATTGCGCTATGTCTAATAGCGCCCGAGATATCAACCGATATATATTGGATTTTTCCCTGACCCTGAGTGTCCGGCCCCATGAGACTGCGGTTTTCTCGGCCCCTGGTGGTCCGAGGTCGTTCCCGCTGCACACATTCATGCGCCAGGGCCTCCTGCAGATAATTCACTATGGTTTATTGCGCTATCTCTAATAGCACCCGAGATATCACCAGATATATATTGGATTTTTCACTGACCCTGAGCGTCCGGCCCCATGAGACGGTCGTTTTCTCGGCCCCTGGTGGTCCGAGAACGTTCCCGCTGCACAGGTTCATGCGCCAGCGTCTCCTACAGACAATGCACTTTGATTTATTGCGCTATCTGTAATAGCACCCGAGATATCACCAGATATATATTGGATTTTTCACTGACCCTGAGTGTCCGGCCCCATGAGACTGTGGTTTTCTCGGCCCCTGGTGGTCCGAGGTCGTTCCCGCTGCACAGATTCATGCGCCAGGGCCTCCTACAGACAATGCACTTTGATTTATTGCGCTATCTGTAATAGCACCCGAGATATCACCAGATATATATTGGATTTTACCCTGACCCTGAGTGTCCGGCCCCATGAGACGGTCGTTGTCTCGGCCCCTGGAGGTCCGAGGACGTTCCCGCTGCACAGATACATGCGCCAGGGCCTCCTACAGGTAATGCACTTTGATTAATTCGCTATCTGTAAAAGCAACCGAGATATCACCAGATCTATATTGGATTTTCCCCTGACCCTGAGTGTCCGGCCCCATGAGACTGTGGTTTTTTCGGCCCCTGGTGGTCCGAGGTCGTTCCCGTTGCACAGATTCATGCGCCAGGACCTCCTGCAGACAATTCACTTTGGTTTATTGCCCTATCTCTAATAGCACCCGAGATATCACCAGATATATATTGGATTTTTCCCCGACCCTGAGTGTCCGGCCCCATGAGACGGTGGTTTTCTCGGCCGCTGGTGGTCCGCGGTCGTTCCCGCTGGCCAGATTCATGCGCCAGGGCCTCCTACAGACAATGCACTATGATTTATTGCGCTATCTGTAATAGCACCCGAGATATCACCAGATCTATATTGGATTTTCCCCTGACCCTGAGTATCCGGCCCCATGAGACTGTGGTTTTCTCGGCCCCTGGTGGTCCGAGGTCGTTCCCGTTGCACAGATTCATGCGCCAGGGCCTCCTGCAGATAATTCACTTTGGTTTATTGCGCTATCTCTAATAGCACCCGAGATATCACCAGATATATATTGGATTTTTCACTGACCCTGAGCGTCCGGCCCCATGAGACGGTCGTTTTCTCGGCCCCTGGTGGTCCGAGAACGTTCCCGCTGCACAGGTTCATGCGCCAGCGTCTCCTACAGACAATGCACTTTGATTTATTGCGCTATCTGTAATAGCACCCGAGATATCACCAGATATATATTGGATTTTCCCCTGACCCTGAGTGTCCGGCCCCATGAGACTGTGGTTTTCTCGGCCCCTGGTGGTCCGAGGTCGTTCCCGCTGCACAGATTCATGCGCCAGCGTCTCCTACAGACAATGCACTTTGATTTATTGTGCTATCTGTAATAGCACCCGAGATATAACCAGATATATATTGGATTTTCCACTGACCCTGAGTGTCCGGCCCCTTGAGACTGTCGTTTTCTCGGCCCCTGGTGTTCCGGGGTCGTTCCCGTTGCACAGATTCATGCGCCAGGGCCTCCTGCAGATAATTCACCTTGGTTTATTGCGCTATCTCTAATAGCACCCGAGATATCACCAGATATATATTGGATTTTCCCCTGACCCTGAGTGTGCGGCACCATGAGACTGTAGTTTTCTCGGCCCCTGGTGGTCCTAGGTCGTTCCCGCTGCACAGATTCATGCGCCAGGGCCTCCTACAGACAATGCACTTTGATTTATTGCGCTATCTGTAATAGCACCCGAGATATCACCAGATATATATTGGATTTTTCACTGACCCTGAGTGTCCTGCCCCATGAGACGGTGGTTTTCTCGGCCCCTGGTGTTCCGAGGTCGTTCCCGCTGCACAGATTCATGCGCCAGGGCCTCCTACAGACAATGCACTTTGATTTATTGCGCTATCTCTAATAGCACCCGAGATATCACCAGATATATATTGGATTTTCCCCTGACCCTGAGTGTCCGGCCCCATGAGACTGTGGTTTTCTCGGCCCCTGGTGGTCCTAGGTCGTTCCCGCTGCACTGATGCATGCGCCAGGGACTCCTGCAGATAATTCCCTTTGGCTTATTGCGCTATCTCTAATAGCGCCCGAGATATCACCAGATATATATTGGATTTTTCCCTGACCCTGAGTGTCCGGCCCCATGAGACTGCGGTTTTCTCGGCCCCTGGTGTTCCGAGGTCGTTCCCGCTGCACAGATTCATGCGCCAGGGCCTCCTACAGACAATGCACTTTGATTTATTGCGCTATCTCTAATAGCACCCGAGATATCACCAGATATATATTGGATTTTTCCCTGACCCTGAGTGTCCGGCCCCATGAGACTGCGGTTTTCTCTGCCCCTGGTGGTCCGAGGTCGTTCCCGCTGCACAGATTCATGCGCCAGGGCCTCCTGCAGACAATTCACTTTGGTTTATTGCGCTATCTCTAATAGCACCCGAGATATCACCAGATATATATTGGATTTTTCCCCGACCCTGAGTGTCCGGCCCCATGAGATGGTGGTTTTCTCGGCCGCTGGTGGTCCGAGGTCGTTCCCGCTGGCCAGATTCATGCGCCAGGGCCTCCTACAGACAATGCACTATGATTTATTGCGCTATCTGTAATAGCACCCGAGATATCACCAGATCTATATTGGATTTTCCCCTGACCCTGAGTATCCGGCCCCATGAGACTGTGGTTCTCTCGGCCCCTGGTGGTCCGAGGTCGTTCCCGTTGCACAGATTCATGCGCCAGGGCCTCCTGCAGATAATTCACTTTGGTTTATTGCGCTATCTCTAATAGCACCCGAGATATCACCAGATATATATTGGATTTTTCACTGACCCTGAGCGTCCGGCCCCATGAGACGGTCGTTTTCTCGGCCCCTGGTGGTCCGAGAACGTTCCCGCTGCACAGGTTCATGCGCCAGCGTCTCCTATAGACAATGCACTTTGATTTATTGCGCTATCTGTAATAGCACCCGAGATATCACCAGATATATATTGGATTTTTCACTGACCCTGAGTGTCCTGCCCCATGAGACGGTGGTTTTCTCGGCCCCTGGTGTTCCGAGGTCGTTCCCGCTGCACAGATTCATGCGCCAGGGCCTCCTACAGACAATGCACTTTGATTTATTGCGCTATCTCTAATAGCACCCGAGATATCACCAGATATATATTGGATTTTCCCCTGACCCTGAGTGTCCGGCCCCATGAGACTGTGGTTTTCTGGGCCGCTGGTGGTCCTAGGTCGTTCCCGCTGCACTGATGCATGCGCCAGGGCCTCCTGCAGATAACTCCCTTTGGCTTATTGCGCTATCTCTAATAGCGCCCGAGATATCACCAGATATATATTGGATTTTTCCCTGACCCTGAGTGTCCGGCCCCATGAGACTGCGGTTTTCTCGGCCCCTGGTGGTCCGAGGTTGTTCCCGCTGCACAGATTCATGCGCCAGGGCCTCCTACAGACAATGCACTTTGATTTATTGCTCTATCTGTAATAGCACCCGAGATATCACCAGATATATATTGGATTTTCCCCTGACCCTGAGTGTCCGGCCCCATGAGACTGTGGTTTTCTCGGCCCCTGGTGGTCCGAGGTCGTTCACGCTGCACAGATTCATGCGCCAGGGCCTCCTACAGACAATGCACTTTGATTTATTGCGCTATCTGTAATAGCACCCGAGATATCACCAGATATATATTGGATTTTCCCCTGACCCTGAGTGTCCGGCCCCTTGAGACTGTCGTTTTCTCGGCCCCTGGTGGTCCGGGGTCGTTCCCGTTGCACAGATTCATGCGCCAGGGCCTCCGGCAGATAATTCACCTTGGTTTATTGCGCTATCTCTAATAGCACCCGAGATATCACCAGATATATATTGGATTTTTCCCTGACCCTGAGTGTCCGGCCCCATGAGACTGTGGATTTTTCGGCCCCTGGTGGTCCGAGGTCGTTCCCGTTGCACAGATTCATGCGCCAGGGCCTCCTGCAGATAATTCACTTTGGTTTATTGCGCTATATCTAATAGCACCCAAGATATCACCAGATATATATTGGATTTTTCCCTGACCCTGAGTGTCCGGCCCCATGAGACTGTGGTTTCCTCGGCCCCTGGTGTTCTGAGGTCGTTCCCGCTGCACAGATTCATGCGCCAGGGCCTCCTACAGACAATGCACTTTGATTTATTGCGCTATCTGTAATAGCACCCGAGATATCACCACATATATATTGGATTTTTCGCTGACCCAGAGTGTCCGGCCCCATGAGACGGTGGTTTTCTCGGCCCCTGGTGGTCCGCGGTCGTTCCCGCTGCACAAATTCATGCGCCAGGGCCTCCTGCAGATAATTCACTTTCGTTTATTGCGCTATCTCTAATAGCACCCGAGATATCACCAGATATATATTGGATTTTTCCCTGACCCTGAGTGTCCGGCCCCATGAGACGGTGGTTTTCTCGGTCCCTGGTGGTCCTAGGTCGTTCCCGCTGCACAGATGCATGCGCCAGGGCCTCCTGCAGATAATTCCCTTTGGCTTATTGCGCTATCTCTAATAGCGCCCGAGATATCACCAGATATATATTGGATTTTTCCCTGACCCTGAGTGTCCGGCCCCATGAGACTGCGGTTTTCTCGGCCCCTGGTGGTCCGAGGACGTTCCCGCTGCACACATTCATGCGCCAGGGCCTCCTGCAGATAATTCACTTTAGTTTATTGCGCTATCTTTAATAGCACCCGAGATATCACCAGATATATATTGGATTTTCCCCTGACCCTGAGTGTCCGGCCCCATGAGACTGTGGTTTTCACGGCCCCTGGTGGTCCGAGGTCGTTCCCGCTGCACAGATTCATGCGCCAGGGCCTCCTACAGACAATGCACTTTGATTTATTGCGCTATCTGTAATAGCACCCGAGATATCACCAGATATATATTGGATTTTTCCCTGACCCTGAGTGTCCGGCCCCATGAGACTGTGGTTTTTTCGGCCCCTGGTGGTCCGAGGTCGTTACCGTTGCACAGATTCATGCGCCAGGGCCTCCTGCAGATAACTCACTTTGGTTTATTGCGCTATCTCTAATAGCACCCAAGATATCACCAGATATATATTGAATTTTTCCCTGACCCTGAGTGTCCGGCCCCATGAGACTGTGGTTTTCTCGGCCCCTGGTGGTCCGAGGTCGTTCCCGCTGCACAGATTCATGCGCCAGGGCCTCCTACAGACAATGCACTTTGATTTATTGCGCTATCTGTAATAGCACCCAAGATATCACCAGATAAATATTGGATTTTCCCCTGACCCTGAGTGTCCGGCCCCATGAGACGGTGGTTTTCTCGGCCCCTGATGGTCCGAGGTTGTTCCCGCTGTCCACATTTATGCGCCAGGGCCTCCTACAGACAATGCAATTTGATTTATTGCGCTATCTGTAATAGCACCCGAGATATCACCAGATATATATTGCATTTTTCCCTGACCCTGAGTGTCCGGCCCCATGAGACGGTGGTTTTCTCGGCCCCTGGTGGTCCGAGGTCGTTCCCGCTGCACAGATTCATGCGCCAGGGCCTCCTGCAGATAATTCACTTTGGTTTATTGCGCTATCTCTAATAGCGCCCGAGATATCAACCGATATATATTGGATTTTTCCCTGACCCTGAGTGTCCGGCCCCATGAGACGGTGGTTTTCTCGGCCCCTGGTGGTCCGAGGTCGTTCCCGCTGCACAGATTCATGCGCCAGGGCCTCCTGCAGATAATTCACTTTGGTTTATTGCGCTATGTCTAATAGCGCCCGAGATATCAACCGATATATATTGGATTTTTCCCTGACCCTGAGTGTCCGGCCCCATGAGACTGCGGTTTTCTCGGCCCCTGGTGGTCCGAGGTCGTTCCCGCTGCACACATTCATGCGCCAGGGCCTCCTGCAGATAATTCACTATGGTTTATTGCGCTATCTCTAATAGCACCCGAGATATCACCAGATATATATTGGATTTTTCACTGACCCTGAGCGTCCGGCCCCATGAGACGGTCGTTTTCTCGGCCCCTGGTGGTCCGAGAACGTTCCCGCTGCACAGGTTCATGCGCCAGCGTCTCCTACAGACAATGCACTTTGATTTATTGCGCTATCCGTAATAGCACCCGAGATATCACCAGATATATATTGGATTTTTCACTGACCCTGAGTGTCCGGCCCCATGAGACTGTGGTTTTCTCGGCCCCTGGTGGTCCGAGGTCGTTCCCGCTGCACAGATTCATGCGCCAGGGCCTCCTACAGACAATGCACTTTGATTTATTGCGCTATCTGTAATAGCACCCGAGATATCACCAGATATATATTGGATTTTACCCTGACCCTGAGTGTCCGGCCCCATGAGACGGTCGTTGTCTCGGCCCCTGGAGGTCCGAGGACGTTCCCGCTGCACAGATACATGCGCCAGGGCCTCCTACAGGTAATGCACTTTGATTAATTCGCTATCTGTAATAGCAACCGAGATATCACCAGATCTATATTGGATTTTCCCCTGACCCTGAGTGTCCGGCCCCATGAGACTGTGGTTTTTTCGGCCCCTGGTGGTCCGAGGTCGTTCCCGTTGCACAGATTCATGCGCCAGGGCCTCCTGCAGACAATTCACTTTGGTTTATTGCCCTATCTCTAATAGCACCCGAGATATCACCAGATATATATTGGATTTTTCCCCGACCCTGAGTGTCCGGCCCCATGAGACGGTGGTTTTCTCGGCCGCTGGTGGTCCGCGGTCGTTCCCGCTGGCCAGATTCATGCGCCAGGGCCTCCTACAGACAATGCACTATGATTTATTGCGCTATCTGTAATAGCACCCGAGATATCACCAGATCTATATTGGTTTTTCCCCTGACCCTGAGTATCCGGCCCCATGAGACTGTGGTTTTCTCGGCCCCTGGTGGTCCGAGGTCGTTCCCGTTGCACGGATTCATGCGCCAGGGCCTCCTGCAGATAATTCACTTTGGTTTATTGCGCTATCTCTAATAGCACCCGAGATATCACCAGATATATATTGGATTTTTCCCCGACCCTGAGTGTCCGGCCCCATGAGACGGTGGTTTTCTCGGCCCCTGGTGGTCCGCGGTCGTTCCCGCTGCACAGATTCATGCGCCAGGGCCTCCTACAGACAATGCACTTTGATTTATTGCGCTATCTGTAATAGCACCCGAGATATCACCAGATATATATTGGATTTTTCACTGACCCTGAGTGTCCTGCCCCATGAGACGGTGGTTTTCTCGGCCCCTGGTGTTCCGAGGTCGTTCCCGCTGCACAGATTCATGCGCCAGGGCCTCCTACAGACAATGCACTTTGATTTATTGCGCTATCTCTAATAGCACCCGAGATATCACCAGATATATATTGGATTTTCCCCTGACCCTGAGTGTCCGGCCCCATGAGACTGTGGTTTTCTCGGCCCCTGGTGGTCCTAGGTCGTTCCCGCTGCACTGATGCATGCGCCAGGGACTCCTGCAGATAATTCCCTTTGGCTTATTGCGCTATCTCTAATAGCGCCCGAGATATCACCAGATATATATTGGATTTTTCCCTGACCCTGAGTGTCCGGCCCCATGAGACTGCGGTTTTCTCGGCCCCTGGTGGTCCGAGGTCGTTCCCGCTGCACACATTCATGCGCCAGGGCCTCCTGCAGATAATTCACTTTAGTTTATTGCGCTATCTTTAATAGCACCCGAGATATCACCAGATATATATTGGATTTTCCCCTGACCCTGAGTGTCCGGCCCCATGAGACTGTGGTTTTCTCGGCCCCTGGTGGTCCGAGGTCGTTCCCGCTGCACAGATTCAAGCGCCAGGGCCTCCTACAGACAATGCACTTTGATTTATTGCGCTATCTGTAATAGCACCCGAGATATCACCAGATATATATTGGATTTTTCCCTGACCCTGAGTGTCCGGCCCCATGAGACTGTGGTTTTTTCGGCCCCTGGTGGTCCGAGGTCGTTCCCGTTGCACAGATTCATGCGCCAGGGCCTCCTGCAGATAATTCACTTTGGTTTATTGCGCTATCTCTAATAGCACCCAAGATATCACCAGATATATATTGAATTTTTCCCTGACCCTGTGTGTCCGGCCCCATGAGACTGTGGTTTTCTCGGACCCTGGTGGTCCGAGGTCGTTCCCCTTGCACAGATTCATGCGCCAGGGCCTCCTGCAGATAATTCACTTTGATTTATTGCGCTATCTGTAATAGCACCCGAGATATCACCAGATATATATTGGATTTTCCCCTGACCCTGAGTGTCCGGCCCCATGAGACTGTGGTTTTCTCGGCCCCTGGTGGTCCGAGGTCGTTCCCGCTGCACAGATTCATGCGCCAGGGCCTCCTACAGACAATGCACTTTGATTTATTGCGCTATCTGTAATAGCACCCGAGATATAACCAGATATATATTGGATTTTCCCCTGACCCTGAGTGTCCGGCCCCTTGAGACTGTCGTTTTCTCGGCCCCTGGTGTTGCGGGGTCGTTCCCGTTGCACAGATTCATGCGCCAGGGCCTCCTGCAGATAATTCACCTTGGTTTATTGCGCTATCTCTAATAGCACCCGAGATATCACCAGATATATATTGGATTTTCCCCTGACCCTGAGTGACCGGCCCCATGAGACTGTGGTTTTCTGGGCCGCTGGTGGTCCTAGGTCGTTCCCGCTGCACTGATGCATGCGCCAGGGCCTCCTGCAGATAACTCCCTTTGGCTTATTGCGCTATCTCTAATAGCGCCCGAGATATCACCAGATATATATTGGATTTTTCCCTGACCCTGAGTGTCCGGCCCCATGAGACTGCGGTTTTCTCGGCCCCTGGTGGTCCGAGGTTGTTCCCGCTGCACAGATTCATGCGCCAGGGCCTCCTACAGACAATGCACTTTGATTTATTGCTCTATCTGTAATAGCACCCGAGATATCACCAGATATATATTGGATTTTCCCCTGACCCTGAGTGTCCGGCCCCATGAGACTGTGGTTTTCTCGGCCCCTGGTGGTCCGAGGTCGTTCACGCTGCACAGATTCATGCGCCAGGGCCTCCTACAGACAATGCACTTTGATTTATTGCGCTATCTGTAATAGCACCCGAGATATCACCAGATATATATTGGATTTTCCCCTGACCCTGAGTGTCCGGCCCCTTGAGACTGTCGTTTTCTCGGCCCCTGGTGGTCCGGGGTCGTTCCCGCTGGCCAGATTCATGCGCCAGGGCCTCCTACAGACAATGCACTATGATTTATTGCGCTATCTGTAATAGCACCCGAGATATCACCAGATCTGTATTGGATTTTCCCCTGACCCTGAGTATCCGGCCCCATGAGACTGTGGTTTTCTCGGCCCCTGGTGTTCCGGGGTCGTTCCCGTTGCACAGATTCATGCGCCAGGGCCTCCTGCAGATAATTCACCTTGGTTTATTGCGCTATCTCTAATAGCACCCGAGATATCACCAGATATATATTGGATTTTCCCCTGACCCTGAGTGTGCGGCACCATGAGACTGTAGTTTTCTCGGCCCCTGGTGGTCCTAGGTCGTTCCCGCTGCACAGATTCATGCGCCAGGGCCTCCTACAGACAATGCACTTTGATTTATTGCGCTATCTGTAATAGCACCCGAGATATCACCAGGTATATATTGGATTTTTCCCTGACCCTGAGTGTCCGGCCCCATGAGACTGCGGTTTTCTCTGCCCCTGGTGGTCCGAGGTCGTTCCCGCTGCACAGATTCATGCGCCAGGGCCTCCTGCAGACAATTCACTTTGGTTTATTGCGCTATCTCTAATAGCACCCGAGATATCACCAGATATATATTGGATTTTTCCCCGACCCTGAGTGTCCGGCCCCATGAGACGGTGGTTTTCTCGGCCGCTGGTGGTCCGAGGTCGTTCCCGCTGGCCAGATTCATGCGCCAGGGCCTCCTACAGACAATGCACTATGATTTATTGCGCTATCTGTAATAGCACCCGAGATATCACCAGATCTATATTGGATTTTCCCCTGACCCTGAGTATCCGGCCCCATGAGACTGTGGTTCTCTCGGCCCCTGGTGGTCCGAGGTCGTTCCCGTTGCACAGATTCATGCGCCAGGGCCTCCTGCAGATAATTCACTTTGGTTTATTGCGCTATCTCTAATAGCACCCGAGATATCACCAGATATATATTGGATTTTTCACTGACCCTGAGCGTCCGGCCCCATGAGACTGTCGTTTTCTCGGCCCCTGGTGGTCCGAGAACGTTCCCGCTGCACAGGTTCATGCGCCAGCGTCTCCTATAGACAATGCACTTTGATTTATTGCGCTATCTGTAATAGCACCCGAGATATCACCAGATATATATTGGATTTTTCACTGACCCTGAGTGTCCTGCCCCATGAGACGGTGGTTTTCTCGGCCCCTGGTGTTCCGAGGTCGTTCCCGCTGCACAGATTCATGCGCCAGGGCCTCCTACAGACAATGCACTTTGATTTATTGCGCTATCTCTAATAGCACCCGAGATATCACCAGATATATATTGGATTTTCCCCTGACCCTGAGTGTCCGGCCCCATGAGACTGTGGTTTTCTCGGCCCCTGGTGGTCCGAGGTCGTTCACGCTGCACAGATTCATGCGCCAGGGCCTCCTACAGACAATGCACTTTGATTTATTGCGCTATCTGTAATAGCACCCGAGATATCACCAGATATATATTGGATTTTCCCCTGACCCTGAGTGTCCGGCCCCTTGAGACTGTCGTTTTCTCGGCCCCTGGTGGTCCGGGGTCGTTCCCGCTGGCCAGATTCATGCGCCAGGGCCTCCTACAGACAATGCACTATGATTTATTGCGCTATCTGTAATAGCACCCGAGATATCACCAGATCTATATTGGATTTTCCCCTGACCCTGAGTATCCGGCCCCATGAGACTGTGGTTTTCTCGGCCCCTGGTGGTCCGAGGTCGTTCCCGTTGCACAGATTCATGCGCCAGGGCCTCCTGCAGATAATTCACTTTGGTTTATTGCGCTATCTCTAATAGCACCCGAGATATCACCAGATATATATTGGATTTTTCACTGACCCTGAGCGTCCGGCCCCATGAGACGGTCGTTTTCTCGGCCCCTGGTGGTCCGAGAACGTTCCCGCTGAACAGGTTCATGCGACAGCGTCTCCTACAGACAATGCACTTTGATTTATTGCGCTATCTGTAATAGCACCCGAGATATCACCACATATATATTGGATTTTTCACTGACCCTGAGTGTCCTGCCCCATGAGACGGTGGTTTTCTCGGCCCCTGGTGTTCCGAGGTCGTTCCCGCTGCACAGATTCATGCGCCAGGGCTTCCTACAGACAATGCACTTTGATTTATTGCGCTATCTCTAATAGCGCCCGAGATATCACCAGATATATATTGGATTTTTCCCTGACCCTGAGTGTCCGGCCCCATGAGACTGCGGTTTTCTCTGCCCCTGGTGGGCCGAGGTCGTTCCCGCTGCACAGATTCATGCGCCAGGGCCTCCTGCAGACAATTCACTTTGGTTTATTGCGCTATCTGTAATAGCACCCGAGATATCACCAGATCTATATTGGATTTTCCCCTGACCCTGAGTATCCGGCCCCATGAGACTGTGGTTCTCTCGGCCCCTGGTGGTCCGAGGTCGTTCCCGTTGCACAGATTCATGCGCCAGGGCCTCCTGCAGATAATTCCCTTTGGCTTATTGCGCTATCTCTAATAGCGCCCGAGATATCACCAGATATATATTGGATTTTTCCCTGACCCTGAGTGTCCGGCCCCATGAGACTGCGGTTTTCTCGGCCCCTGGTGGTCCGAGGTTGTTCCCGCTGCACAGATTCATGCGCCAGGGCCTCCTACAGACAATGCACTTTGATTTATTGCTCTATCTGTAATAGCACCCGAGATATCACCAGATATATATTGGATTTTCCCCTGACCCTGAGTGTCCGGCCCCATGAGACTGTGGTTTTCTCGGCCCCTGGTGGTCCGAGGTCGTTCCCGCTGCACAGATTCATGCGCCAGGGCCTCCTACAGACAATGCACTTTGATTTATTGCGCTATCTGTAATAGCACCCGAGATATCACCAGATATATATTGGATTTTCCCCTGACCCTGAGTGTCCGGCCCCTTGAGACTGTCGTTTTCTCGGCCCCTGGTGGTCCGGGGCCGTTCCCGTTGCACAGATTCATGCGCCAGGGCCTCCTGCAGATAATTCACCTTGGTTTATTGCGCTATCTCTAATAGCACCCGAGATATCACCAGATATATATTGGATTTTCCCCTGACCCTGAGTGTGCGGCACCATGAGACTGTAGTTTTCTCGGCCCCTGGTGGTCCTAGGTCGTTCCCGCTGCACAGATTCATGCGCCAGGGCCTCCTACAGACAATGCACTTTGATTTATTGCTCTATCTGTAATAGCACCCGAGATATCACCAGATATATATTGGATTTTCCCCTGACCCTGAGTGTCCGGCCCCATGAGACTGCGGTTTTCTCGGCCCCTGGTGGTCCGAGGTCGTTCCCGCTGCACACATTCATGCGCCAGGGCCTCCTGCAGACAATTCACTTTGTTTTATTGCGCTATCTCTAATAGCACCCGAGATATCACCAGATGTATATTGGATTTTTCCCCGACCCTGAGTGTCCGGCCCCATGAGACGGTGGTTTTCTCGGCCGCTGGTGGTCCGAGGTCGCTCCCGCTGGCCAGATTCATGCGCCAGGGCCTCCTACAGACAATGCACTATGATTTATTGCGCTATCTGTAATAGCACCCGTGATATCACCAGATCTATATTGGATTTTCCCCTGACCCTGAGTATCCGGCCCCATGAGACTGTGGTTTTCTCGGCCCCTGGTGGTCCGAGGTCGTTCCCGTTGCACAGATTCATGAGCCAGGGCCTCCTGCAGATAATTCACTTCGGTTTATTGCGCTATCTCTAATAGCACCCGAGATATCACCAGATATATATTGTATTTTTCACTGACCCTGAGCGTCCGGTCCGATGAGACGGTCGTTTTCTCGGCCCCTGGTGGTCCGAGAACGTTCCCGCTGCACAGGTTCATGCGCCAGCGTCTCCTACAGACAATGCACTTTGATTTATTGCGCTATCTGTAATAGCACCCGAGATATCACCAGATATATATTGGATTTTTCACTGACCCTGAGTGTCCTGCCCCATGAGACGGTGGTTTTCTCGGCCCCTGGTGTTCCGAGGTCGTTCCCGCTGCACAGATTCATGCGCCAGGGCCTCCTACAGACAATGCACTTTGATTTATTGCGCTATATCTAATAGCACCCGAGATATCACCAGATATATATTGGATTTTACCCTGACCCTGAGTGTCCGGCCCCATGTGACGGTGGTTGTCTCAGCCCCTGGAGGTCCGAGGACGTTCCCGCTGCACAGATACATGCGCCAGGGCCTCCTGCAGATAATTGACTTTGGTTTATTGCGCTATCTCTAATAGCACCCGAGATATCAAGAGATATATACTGGATTTTCCCTTGACCCTGAGTGTCCGGCCCAATGAGACTGTGGTTCTCTCGGCCCCTGGTGGTCCGAAGTCGTTCCCGCTGCATAGATTCATGCGCCAGGGCCTCCTACAGACAATGCACTTTGATTTATTGCGCTATCTGTAAGAGCACCCGAGATATCACCAGATATATATTGGATTTTTCACTGACCCTGAGTGTCCGGCCCCATGAGACGGTCGTTTTCTCGGCCCCTGGTGGTCCGAGGTCGTTCCCGCTGCACAGATTCATGCGCCAGGGCCTCCTGCAGATAATTCACTTTGGTTAATTGCGCTATCTCTGATAGCACCCGAGATATCACCAGATATATATTGGATTTTCCCCTGACCCTGAGTGTCCGGCCCCATGAGACTGTGGTTTTCTCGGCCCCTGGTGGTCCGAGGTCGTTCCCGCTGCACAGATTCATGCGCCAGGGCCTCCTACAGACAATGCACTTTGATTTATTGCGCTATCTGTAATAGCACCCGAGATATCACCAGATCTATATTGGATTTTCCCCTGACCCTGAGTGTCCGGCCCCATGAGACTGTGGTTTTCTCGGCCCCTTGTGGTCCGAGGTCGTTCCCGATGCACAGATTCATGCGCCAGGGCCTCCTGCAGATAATTCACTTTGGTTTATTGCGCTATCTCTAATACCACCCGAGATATCTCCAGATATATATTGCATTTTCCCCTGACCCTGAGTGTCCGGTCCCATGAGACTGTGGTTTTCTCGGCCCCTGGTGGTCCGAGGTCGTTGCCGCTGCACAGGTTCATGCGCCAGGGTCTTCTACGGACAGTGCACTTTGATTTATTGCGCTATCTGTAATAGCACCCGAGATATCACCAGATATATATTGGATTTTTCACTGACCCTGAGTGTCCTGCCCCATGAGACGGTGGTTTTCTCGGCCCCTGGTGGTCCGAGGTCGTTCCCGTTGCACAGATTCATGCGCCAGGGCCTCCTGCAGATAATTCACTTTGGTTTATTGCGGTATCTGTAATAGCACCCGAGATATCACCATATATATATTGGATTTTTCACTGACCCTGAGTGTCCTGCCCCATGTGACGGTGGTTTTCTCGGCCCCTGGTGTTCCGAGGTCGTTCCCGCTGCACAGATTCATGCGCCAGGGCCTCCTACAGACAATGCACTTTGATTTATTGCGCTATCTGTAATAGCACCCAAGATATCACCAGATAAATATTGGATTTTGCCCTTACCCTGAGTGTCCGGCCCCATGAGACTGTGGTTTTCTCGGCCCCTGGTGGTCCGAGGTCGCTCCCGTTGCACAGATTCATGCGCCAGGGCCTCCTGCAGATAATGCACTTTGGTTTATTGCGCTATCTCTAATAGCACCCGAGATATCACCAGATATATATTGGATTTTTCACTGACCCTGAGCGTCCGGCCCCATGAGACGGTCGGTTTCTCGGCCCCTGGTGGTCCGAGAACGTTCCCGCTGCACAGGTTCATGCGCCAGGGCCTCCTGCAGACAATGCACTTTGATTTATTGCGCTATCTCTAATAGCACCCGAGATATCACCAGATATATATTGGATTTTCCCCTGACCCTGAGTGTCCGGCCCCATGAGACTGTGGTTTTCTCGGCCCCTGGTGGTTCGAGGTCGCTCCCGTTGCACAGATTCATGCGCCAGGGCCTCCTGCAGATAATGCACTTTGGTTTATTGCGCTATCTCTAATAGCACCCGAGATATCACCAGATATATATTGGATTTTGCCCTGACCCTGAGTGTCCGGCCCCATGAGACTGTGGTTTTCTCAGCCCCTGGTCGTCCGAGGTCGTTCCCGCTGCACAGATACATGCTCCAGGGCCTCCTACAGACAATGCACTTTGATTTATTGCTCTATCTGTAATAGCACACGAGATATCACCAGATATATATTGGATTTTCCCCTGACCCTGAGTGTCCGGCCCCATGAGACGGTGGTTTTCTCGGCCCCTGATGGTCCGAGGTCGTTCCCGCTGGCCACATTTATGCGCCAGGGCCTCCTACAGACAATGCACTTTGATTTATTGCGCTATCTGTAATAGCACCCGAGATATCACCAGATATATATTGGATTTTCCCCTGACCCTGAGTGTCCGGCCCCTTGGGACTGTCGTTTTCTCGGTCCCTGGTGGTCCGAGGTCGTTCCCGTTGCACAGATTCATGCGCCAGGGCCTCCTGCAGATAATTCAACATGGTTTATTGCGATATCTCTAATAGCACCCGAGATATCACCAGATATATATTGGATTTTCCCCTGACCCTGAGTGTCCGGCCCCATGAGACTGTGGTTTTCTCGGCCCCTGGTGGTCCGAGGTTGTTCCCGCTGCACAGATTCATGCGCCAGCGTCTCCTACAGACAATGCACTTTGATTTATTGCGCTATCTGTAATAGCACCCGAGATATCACCAGATATATATTGGATTTTTCCCCGACCCTGAGTGTCCGGCCCCATGAGACGGTGGTTTTCTCGGCCGCTGGTGGTCCGAGGTCGTTCCCGCTGGCCAGATTCATGCGCCAGGGCCTCCTACAGACAATGCACTATGATTTATTGCGCTATCTGTAATAGCACCCGAGATATCACCAGATCTATATTGGATTTTCCCCTGACCCTGAGTATCCGGCCCCATGAGACTGTGGTTTTCTCGGCCCCTGGTGGTCCGAGGTCGTTCCCGTTGCACAGATTCATGCGAGAGGGCCTCGTGCAGATAATTCACTTTGGTTTATTGCGCTATCTCTAATAGCACCCGAGATATCACCAGATATATATTGGATTTTTCACTGACCCTGAGCGTCCGGCCCCATGAGACGGTCGTTTTCTCGGCCCCTGGTGGTCCGAGAACGTTCCCGCTGCACAGGTTCATGCGCCAGGGCCTCCTGCAGACAATGCACTTTGATTTATTGCGCTATCTCTAATAGCACCCGAGATATCACCAGATATATATTGGATTTTCCCCTGACCCTGAGTGTCCGGCCCCATGAGACTGTGGTTTTCTCGGCCCCTGGTGGTCCGAGGTCGCTCCCGTTGCACAGATTCATGCGCCAGGGCCTCCTGCAGATAATGCACTTTGGTTTATTGCGCTATCTCTAATAGCACCCGAGATATCACCAGATATATATTGGATTTTGCCCTGACCCTGAGTGTCCGGCCCCATGAGACTGTGGTTTTCTCGGCCCCTGGTGGTCCGAGGTCGTTCCCGCTGCACAGATTCATGCGCCAGGGCCTCCTACAGACAATGCACTTTGATTTATTGCGCTATCTGTAATATCACCCGAGATATCACCAGATATATATTGGATGTTTCCCTGACCCTGAGTGTCCGGCCCCATGAGACGGTGGATGTCTCGGCCCCTGATGGTCCGAGATCGTTCCCGCTGCACAGATTCATGCGCCAGGGCCTCCTGCAGACAATTCACTTTGGTTTATTGCCCTATCTCTAATAGCACCCGAGATATCACCAGATCTATATTGGATTTTCCCCTGACCCTGAGTATCCGGCCCCATGAGACTGTGGTTTTCTCGGCCTCTGGTGTTCCGAGGTCGTTCCCGCTGCACAGATTCATGCGCCAGGGCCTCCTACAGACAATGCACTTTGATTTATTGCGCTATCTCTAATAGCACCCAAGATATCACCAGATATATATTGGATTTTCCCCTGACCCTGAGTGTCCGGCCCCATGAGACTGTGGTTTTCTCGGCCCCTGGTGGTCCGAGGTCGCTCCCGTTGCACAGATTCATGCGCCAGGGCCTCCTGCAGATAATTCACTTTGGTTTATTGCGCTATCTCTAATAGCACCCGAGATATCACCAGATATTTGCTGGATTTTTACATGACCTTGGGTGGCGGATTCCGAATATCTGTAATTTTCTCGGCCACTGGTGGTCCGAGGTCGTTCCTGCGGTACAGATTCATTCGCAAGAGCCTCCTACAGTCAATGCACTTTGGTTTATTGCGCTATCTGTAATAGCACCCGAGATATCACCAGATATATATTGGATTTTCCCCTGACCCTGAGTGTCCGGCCCCATGAGACTGTGGTTTTCTCGGCCCCTGGTGGTCCGAGGTCGTTCCCGCTGCACAGATTCATGCGCCAGGGCCTCCTACAGACAATGCACTTTGATTTATTGCGCTATCTGTAATAGCACCCGAGATATCACCAGATATATATTGGATTCTTCCCTGACCCTGAGTGTCCGGCCCCATGAGACGGTGGTTTTCTCGGCCCCTGGTGGTCCGAGGTCGTTCCCGCTGCACAGATTCATGCGCCGGGGCCTAATACAGACAATGCACTTTGATTTCTTGGGCTATCTGTAATAGCACCCGAGATATCACCAGATATATATTGGATTTTTCCCTGACCCTGAGTGTCCGGCCCCATGAGACGGTGGTTTTCTCGGCCCCTGGTGGTCCGAGGTCGTTCCCGCTGCACAGATTCATGCGCCAGGGCCGCCTACAGACAATGCACTTTGATTTATTGTTCTATCTGTAATATAACCCGAGATATCACCAGAAATATATTGGATTTTTCCCTGACCCTGAGTGTCCGGCCCCATTAGACGGTTGTTGTCTCGGCCCCTGGTGGTCCGAGGTCGTTCCCGCTGCACAGATTCATGCGCCAGGGTCTCCTACAGACAATGCACTTTGATTTATTGCGCTATCTGTAATAGCACCCGAGATATCACCAGATATATATTGGATTTTTCACTGACCCTGAGTGTCCGGCCCCATGAGACGGTGGTTTTCTCGGCCCCTGGTTATCCGAGGTCGTTCCCGCTGCACAGATTCATGCGCCGGGTCCAAATACAGACAATGCACTTTCATTTCTTGGGCTATCTGTAATAGCACCCGAGATATCACCAGATATATAATGGATTCTTCCCTGACCCTGAGTGTCCGGCCCCATGAGACGGTGGTTTTCTCGGCCCCTGGTGGTCCGAGGTCGTTCCCTCTGCACAGATTCATGCGCCAGGGCCTCCTACAGACAATGCACATTTATTTATTACGCTATCTGTAATAGCACCCGAGATACCACCAGATATATATTGGATCTTTCACTGACCCTGAGTGTCCGGCCCCATGAGACGGTGGTTTTCGCGGCCCCTGGTGGTTCGAGGTCGTTCCGGCTGCACAGATTCATGCGCCAGGGCCTCCTACAGACAATTCACTTTGATTTATTGCGCTATCTGTAATAGCACCCGAGATATCACCAGATATATGTTGGATTTTCCCCTGACCATGAGTGTCCGGCCCCATGAGACTGTGGTTTTCTCGGCCCCTGGTGGTCCGAAGTCGTTCCCGTTGCACACATTCATGCGCCAGGGCCTCCTGCAGATAATTCACTTTGGTTTATTGCGCTATCTCTAATAGCACCCGAGATATCACCAGATATTTGCTGGATTTTTACATGGCCTTGGGTGACGGATTCCGAATATCTGTAATTTTCTCGGCCACTGGTGGTCCGAGGTCGTTCCTGCGGCACAGATTCATTCGCAAGGGCCTCCTACAGACAATGCACTTTGGTTTATTGCGCTATCTGTAATAGCACCCGAGATATCACCAGATATATATTGGATTTTCCCCTGACCCTGAGTGTCCGGCCCCATGAGACTGTGGTTTTCTCGGCCCCTGGTGGTCCGAGGTCGTTCCCGCTGCACAGATTCATTCGCCTGGGCCTCCTACAGACAATGCACTTTGATTTATTGCGCTATCTGTAATAGCACCCGAGATATCACCAGATATATATTGGATTTTTCCCTGACCCTGAGTGTCCGGCTCCATGAGACGGTGATTTTCTCGGTCCCTGGTGGTCCGAGGTCGTTCCCGCTGCCCAGATTCATGCGCCAGGGCCTCCTACAGACAATGCACTTTGGGTTATTAGGCTATCTGTAATAGCACCCGAGATATCACCAGATATATGCTGGATTTTTACATGACCTTGGGTGACGGATTCCGAATATCTGTAATTTTCTCGGCCCCTGGTGGTCCGAGGTCGTTTCCGCTGCACAGATTCATTCGCCTGGGCCTCCTACAGACAATGCACTTTGGTTTATTGCGCTATCTCTAATAGCACCCGAGATATCACCAGATATTTGCTGGATTTTTACATGACCTTGGGTGACGGATTCCGAATATCTGTAATTTTCTCGGCCACTGGTGGTCCGAGGTCGTTTCCGCTGCACAGATTCATTCGCCTGGGCCTCCTACAGACAATGCACTTTGGTTTATTGCGCTATCTGTAATAGCACCCGAGATATCACCAGATATATATTGGATTTTCCCCTGACCCTGAGTGTCCGGCCCCATGAGACTGTGGTTTTCTCGGCCCCTGGTGGTCCGAGGTCGTTCCCGCTGCACAGATTCATTCGCCTGAGCCTCCTACAGACAATGCACTTTGATTTATTGCGCTATCTGTAATAGCACCCGAGATATCACCAGATATATATTGGATTCTTCCCTGACCCTGAGTGTCCGGCCCCATGAGACGGTGGTTTTCTCGGCCCCTGGTGGTCCGAGGTCGTTCCCGCTGCACAGATTCATGCGCCAGGGCCTCCTACAGACAATGCACTTTGATTTATTGTTCTAACTGTAATATAACCCGAGATATCACCAGAAATATATTGGATTTTTCCTTGACCCTGAGTGTCCGGCCCCATGAGACGGTTGTTGTCTCGGCCCCTGGTGGTCCGAGGTCGTTCCCGCTGCACAGATTCATGCGCCAGGGTCTCCTGCAGATAATTCACTTTGGTTTATTGCGCTATCTCTAATAGCACCCGAGATATCACCAGGTATATATTGGATTCTTCCCTGACCCTGAGTGTCCGAAACCATGAGACTGTGGTTTTCTCGGCCCCTGGTGGTCCGAGGTCGTTCCCTCTGCACAGGTTCATGCTCCAGGGCCTCCTACAGACAATGCACATTTATTTATTACGCTATCTGTAATAGCACCCGAGATACCACCAGATATATATTGGATCTTTCACTGACCCTGAGTGTCTGGCCCCATGAGACGGTGGTTTTCGCGGCCCCTGGTGGTTCGAGGTCGTTCCGGCTGCACAGATTCATGCGCCAGGGCGTCCTACAGACAATTCACTTTGATTTATTGCGCTATCTGTAATAGCACCCGAGATATCACCAGATATATGTTGGATTTTCCCCTGACCCTGAGCGTCCGGACCCATGAGACTGTGGTTTTCTCGGCCTCTGGTGGTCCGAGGTCGTTCCCGCTGCACAGATTCATTCGCCTGAGCCTCCTACAGACAATGCACTCTGATTTATTGCGCTATCTGTAATAGCACCCGAGATATCACCAGATATATATTGGATTCTTCCCTGACCCTGAGTGTCCGGCCCCATGAGACGGTGGTTTTCTCGGCCCCTGGTGGTCCGAGGTCGTTCCCGCTGCACAGATTCATGCGCCGGGGCCTAATACAGACAATGCACTTTGATTTCTTGGGCTATCTGTAATAGCACCCGAGATATCACCAGATATATATTGGATTTTTCCCTGACCCTGAGTGTCCGGCCCCATGAGACGGTGGTTTTCTCGGCCCCTGGTGGTCCAAGGTCGTTTCCGCTGCACAGATTCATTCGCCTGGGCCTCCTACAGACAATGCACTTTGGTTTATTGCGCTATCTCTAATAGCACCCGAGATATCACCAGATATTTGCTGGATTTTTACATGACCTTGGGTGACGGATTCCGAATATCTGTAATTTTCTCGGCCACTGGTGGTCCGAGGTCGTTTCCGCTGCACAGATTCATTCGCCTGGGCCTCCTACAGACAATGCACTTTGGTTTATTGCGCTATCTGTAATAGCACCCGAGATATCACCAGATATATATTGGATTTTCCCCTGACCCTGAGTGTCCGGCCCCATGAGACTGTGGTTTTCTCGGCCCCTGGTGGTCCGAGGTCGTTCCCGCTGCACAGATTCATTCGCCTGAGCCTCCTACAGACAATGCACTTTGATTTATTGCGCTATCTGTAATAGCACCCGAGATATCACCAGATATATATTGGATTCTTCCCTGACCCTGAGTGTCCGGCCCCATGAGACGGTGGTTTTCTCGGCCCCTGGTGGTCCGAGGTCGTTCCCGCTGCACAGATTCATGCGCCGGGGCCTAATACAGACAATGCACTTTGATTTCTTGGGCTATCTGTAATAGCACCCGAGATATCACCAGATATATATTGGATTTTTCCCTGACCCTGAGTGTCCGGCCCCATGAGACGGTGGTTTTCTCGGCCCCTGGTGGTCCGAGGTCGTTCCCGCTGCACAGATTCATGCGCCAGGGCCTCCTACAGACAATGCACTTTGATTTATTGTTCTAACTGTAATATAACCCGAGATATCACCAGAAATATATTGGATTTTTCCTTGACCCTGAGTGTCCGGCCCCATGAGACGGTTGTTGTCTCGGCCCCTGGTGGTCCGAGGTCGTTCCCGCTGCACAGATTCATGCGCCAGGGTCTCCTGCAGATAATTCACTTTGGTTTATTGCGCTATCTCTAATAGCACCCGAGATATCACCAGGTATATATTGGATTCTTCCCTGACCCTGAGTGTCCGAAACCATGAGACTGTGGTTTTCTCGGCCCCTGGTGGTCCGAGGTCGTTCCCTCTGCACAGGTTCATGCTCCAGGGCCTCCTACAGACAATGCACATTTATTTATTACGCTATCTGTAATAGCACCCGAGATACCACCAGATATATATTGGATCTTTCACTGACCCTGAGTGTCTGGCCCCATGAGACGGTGGTTTTCGCGGCCCCTGGTGGTTCGAGGTCGTTCCGGCTGCACAGATTCATGCGCCAGGGCGTCCTACAGACAATTCACTTTGATTTATTGCGCTATCTGTAATAGCACCCGAGATATCACCAGATATATGTTGGATTTTCCCCTGACCCTGAGCGTCCGGACCCATGAGACTGTGGTTTTCTCGGCCTCTGGTGGTCCGAGGTCGTTCCCGCTGCACAGATTCATTCGCCTGAGCCTCCTACAGACAATGCACTCTGATTTATTGCGCTATCTGTAATAGCACCCGAGATATCACCAGATATATATTGGATTCTTCCCTGACCCTGAGTGTCCGGCCCCATGAGACGGTGGTTTTCTCGGCCCCTGGTGGTCCGAGGTCGTTCCCGCTGCACAGATTCATGCGCCGGGGCCTAATACAGACAATGCACTTTGATTTCTTGGGCTATCTGTAATAGCACCCGAGATATCACCAGATATATATTGGATTTTTCCCTGACCCTGAGTGTCCGGCCCCATGAGACGGTGGTTTTCTCGGCCCCTGGTGGTCCGAGGTCGTTCCCGCTGCACAGATTCATGCGCCAGGGCCTCCTACAGACAATGCACTTTGATTTATTGTTCTAACTGTAATATAACCCGAGATATCACCAGAAATATATTGGATTTTTCCTTGACCCTGAGTGTCCGGCCCCATGAGACGGTTGTTGTCTCGGCCCCTGGTGGTCCGAGGTCGTTCCCGCTGCACAGATTCATGCGCCAGGGTCTCCTGCAGATAATTCACTTTGGTTTATTGCGCTATCTCTAATAGCACCCGAGATATCACCAGGTATATATTGGATTCTTCCCTGACCCTGAGTGTCCGAAACCATGAGACTGTGGTTTTCTCGGCCCCTGGTGGTCCGAGGTCGTTCCCTCTGCACAGGTTCATGCTCCAGGGCCTCCTACAGACAATGCACATTTATTTATTACGCTATCTGTAATAGCACCCGAGATACCACCAGATATATATTGGATCTTTCACTGACCCTGAGTGTCTGGCCCCATGAGACGGTGGTTTTCGCGGCCCCTGGTGGTTCGAGGTCGCTCCCGTTGCACAGATTCATGCGCCAGGGCGTCCTACAGACAATTCACTTTGATTTATTGCGCTATCTGTAATAGCACCCGAGATATCACCAGATATATGTTGGATTTTCCCCTGACCCTGAGCGTCCGGACCCATGAGACTGTGGTTTTCTCGGCCTCTGGTGGTCCGAGGTCGTTCCCGCTACAGAGATTCATGCGCCAGGGCCTCCTACAGACAATGCAATCTGATTTATTGCGCTATCTGTAATAGCACCCGAGATATCACCAGATATATATTGGATTTTTCCCTGACCCTGAGTGTCCGGCCCCATGAGACGGTGGTTTTCTCGGCCCCTGGTGGTCCGAGGTCGTTCCCGCTGCACAGATTCATGCGCCGGGGCCTAATACAGACAATGCACTTTGATTTCTTGGGCTATCTGTAATAGCACCCGAGATATCACCAGATATATGATAGATTTTTCCCTGACACTGAGTGCCCGGCCCCATGAGACGGTGGTTTTCTCGGCCCCTGGTGGTCCGAGGTCGTTCCCGCTGCACAGATTCATGCGCCAGGGTCTCCTGCAGATAATTCACTTTGGTTTATTGCGCTATCTCTAATAGCACCCGAGATATCACCAGGTATATATTGGATTCTTCCCTGACCCTGAGTGTCCGAAACCATGAGACTGTGGTTTTCTCGGCCCCTGGTGGTCCGAGGTCGTTCCCTCTGCACAGGTTCATGCTCCAGGGCCTCCTACAGACAATTCACTTTGATTTATTGCGCTATCTGTAATAGCACCCGAGATATCACCAGATATATGTTGGATTTTCCCCTGACCCTGAGCGTCCGGACCCATGAGACTGTGGTTTTCTCGGCCCCTGGTGGTCCGAGGTCGCTCCCGTTGCACAGATTCATGCGCCAGGGCCTCCTACAGACAATGCACTTTGATTTATTGTTCTAACTGTAACATAACCCGAGATATCACCAGAAATATATTGGATTTTTCCTTGACCCTGAGTGTCCGGCCCCATGAGACGGTTGTTGTCTCGGCCCCTGGTGGTCCGAGGTCGTTCCCGCTGCACAGATTCATGCGCCAGGGTCTCCTGCAGATAATACACTTTGGTTTATTGCGCTATCTCTAATAGCACCCGAGATATCACCAGGTATATATTGGATTCTTCCCTGACCCTGAGTGTCCGACCCCATGAGACTGTGGTTTTCTCGGCCCTGGTGGTCCGAGGTCGTTCCCTCTGCACAGATTCATGCTCCAGGGCCTCCTACAGACAATGCACATTTATTTATTACGCTATCTGTAATAGCACCCGAGATACCACCAGATATATATTGGATCTTTCACTGACCCTGAGTGTCCGGCCCCATGAGACGGTGGTTTCCGCGGCCCCTGGTGGTTCGAGGTCGTTCCGGCTGCACAGATTCATGCGCCAGGGCGTCCTACAGACAATTCACTTTGATTTATTGCGCTATCTGTAATAGCACCCGAGATATCACCAGATATATGTTGGATTTTCCCCTGACCCTGAGCGTCCGGACCCATGAGACTGTGGTTTTCTCGGCCTCTGGTGGTCCGAGGTCGTTCCCGCTACACAGATTCATGCGCCAGGGCCTCCTACAGACAATGCACTCTGATTTATTGCGCTATCTGTAATAGCACCCGAGATATCACCAGATATATATTGGATTTTTCCCTGACCCTGAGTGTCCGGCCCCATGAGACGGTGGTTTTCTCGGCCCCTGGTGGTCCGAGGTCGTTCCCGCTGCACAGATTCATGCGCCGGGGCCTAATACAGACAATGCACTTTGATTTCTTGGGCTATCTGTAATAGCACCCGAGATATCACCAGATATATGATAGATTTTTCCCTGACCCTGAGTGCCCGGCCCCATGAGACGGTGGTTTTTTCGGCCCCTGGTGGTCCGAGGTCGCTCCCGTTGCACAGATTCATGCGCCAGGGCCTCCTACAGACAATGCACTTTGATTTATTGTTCTAACTGTAATATAACCCGAGATATCACCAGAAATATATTGGATTTTTCCTTGACCCTGAGTGTCCGGCCCCATGAGACGGTTGTTGTCTCGGCCCCTGGTGGTCCGAGGTCGTTCCCGCTGCACAGATTCATGCGCCAGGGTCTCCTGCAGATAATACACTTTGGTTTATTGCGCTATCTCTAATAGCACCCGAGATATCACCAGGTATATATTGGATTCTTCCCTGACCCTGAGTGTCCGAAACCATGAGACTGTGGTTTTCTCGGCCCCTGGTGGTCCGAGGTCGTTGCCTCTGCACAGGTTCATGCTCCAGGGCCTCCTACAGACAATGCACATTTATTTATTACGCTATCTGTAATAGCACCCGAGATACCACCAGATATATATTGGATCTTTCACTGACCCTGAGTGTCCGGCCCCATGAGACGGTGGTTTTCGCGGCCCCTGGTGGTTCGAGGTCGCTCCGGCTGCACAGATTCATGCGCCAGGGCGTCCTACAGACAATTCACTTTGATTTATTGCGCTATCTGTAATAGCACCCGAGATATCACCAGATATATGTTGGATTTTCCCCTGACCCTGAGCGTCCGGACCCATGAGACTGTGGTTTTCTCGGCCTCTGGTGGTCCGAGGTCGTTCCCGCTACACAGATTCATGCGCCAGGGCCTCCTACAGACAATGCACTCTGATTTATTGCGCTATCTGTAATAGCACCCGAGATATCACCAGATATATATTGGATTTTTCCCTGACCCTGAGTGTCCGGCCCCATGAGACGGTGGTTTTCTCGGCCCCTGGTGGTCCGAGGTCGTTCCCGCTGCACAGATTCATGCGCCGGGGCCTAATACAGACAATGCACTTTGATTTCTTGGGCTATCTGTAATAGCACCCGAGATATCACCAGATATATATTGGATTTTTCCCTGACCCTGAGTGTCCGGCCCCATGAGACGGTGGTTTTCTCGGCCCCTGGTGGTCCGAGGTCGTTCCCGCTGCACAGATTCATGCGCCAGGGCCTCCTACAGACAATGCACTTTGATTTATTGTTCTATCTGTAATATAACCCGAGATATCACCAGAAATATATTGGATTTTTCCCTGACCCTGAGTGTCCGGCCCCATGAGACGGTTGTTGTCTCGGCCCCTGGTGGTCCGAGGTCGTTCCCGCTGCACAGATTCATGCGCCAGGGTCTCCTGCAGATAATTCACTTTGGTTTATTGCGCTATCTCTAATAGCACCCGAGATATCACCAGGTATATATTGGATTCTTCCCTGACCCTGAGTGTCCGACCCCATGAGACTGTGGTTTTCTCGGCCCCTGGTGGTCCGAGGTCGTTCCCTCTGCACAGATTCATGCTCCAGGGCCTCCTACAGACAATGCACATTTATTTATTACGCTATCTGTAATAGCACCCGAGATACCACCAGATATATATTGGATCTTTCACTGACCCTGAGTGTCCGGCCCCATGAGACGGTGGTTTTCGCGGCCCCTGGTGGTTCGAGGTCGTTCCGGCTGCACAGATTCATGCGCCAGGGCGTCCTACAGACAATTCACTTTGATTTATTGCGCTATCTGTAATAGCACCCGAGATATCACCAGATATATGTTGGATTTTCCCCTGACCCTGAGCGTCCGGACCCATGAGACTGTGGTTTTCTCGGCCTCTGGTGGTCCGAGGTCGTTCCCGCTACACAGATTCATGCGCCAGGGCCTCCTACAGACAATGCACTCTGATTTATTGCGCTATCTGTAATAGCACCCGAGATATCACCAGATATATATTGGATTTTTCCCTGACCCTGAGTGTCCGGCCCCATGAGACGGTGGTTTTCTCGGCCCCTGGTGGTCCGAGGTCGTTCCCGCTGCACAGATTCATGCGCCGGGGCCTAATACAGACAATGCACTTTGATTTCTTGGGCTATCTGTAATAGCACCCGAGATATCACCAGATATATATTGGATTTTTCCCTGACCCTGAGTGTCCGGCCCCATGAGACGGTGGTTTTCTCGGCCCCTGGTGGTCCGAGGTCGTTCCCGCTGCACAGATTCATGCGCCGGGGCCTAATACAGACAATGCACTTTGATTTCTTGGGCTATCTGTAATAGCACCCGAGATATCACCAGATATATGATAGATTTTTCCCTGACCCTGCGTGCCCGGCCCCATGAGACGGTGGTTTTCTCGGCCCCTGGTGGTCCGAGGTCGTTCCCGCTGCACAGATTCATGCGCCAGGGCCTCCTACAGACAATGCACTTTGATTTATTGTTCTATCTGTAATATAACCCGAGATATCACCAGAAATATATTGGATTTTTCCCTGTCCCTGAGTGTCCGGCCCCATGAGACGGTTGTTGTCTCGGCCCCTGGTGGTCCGAGGTCGTTCCCGCTGCACAGATTCATGCGCCAGGGTCTCCTGCAGATAATTCACTTTGGTTTATTGCGCTATCTCTAATAGCACCCGAAATATCACCAGGTATATATTGGATTCTTCCCTGACCCTGAGTGTCCGACCCCATGAGACTGTGGTTTTCTCGGCCCCTGGTGGTCCGAGGTCGTTCCCTCTGCACAGATTCATGCTCCAGGGCCTCCTACAGACAATGCACATTTATTTATTACGCTATCTGTAATAGCACCCGAGATACCACCAGATATATATTGGATCTTTCACTGACCCTGAGTGTCCGGCCCCATGAGACGGTGGTTTTCGCGGCCCCTGGTGGTTCGAGGTCGCTCCGGCTGCACAGATTCATGCGCCAGGGCGTCCTACAGACAATTCACTTTGATTTATTGCGCTATCTGTAATAGCACCCGAGATATCACCAGATATATGTTGGATTTTCCCCTGACCCTGAGCGTCCGGACCCATGAGACTGTGGTTTTCTCGGCCTCTGGTGGTCCGAGGTCGTTCCCGCTACACAGATTCATGCGCCAGGGCCTCCTACAGACAATGCACTCTGATTTATTGCGCTATCTGTAATAGCACCCGAGATATAACCAGATATATATTGGATTTTTCCCTGACCCTGAGTGTCCGGCCCCATGAGACGGTGGTTTTCTCGGCCCCTGGTGGTCCGAGGTCGTTCCCGCTGCACAGATTCATGCGCCGGGGCCTAATACAGACAATGCACTTTGATTTCTTGGGCTATCTGTAATAGCACCCGAGATATCACCAGATATATATTGGATTTTTCCCTGACCCTGAGTGTCCGGCCCCATGAGACGGTGGTTTTCTCGGCCCCTGGTGGTCCGAGGTCGTTCCCGCTGCACAGATTCATGCGCCAGGGCCTCCTACAGACAATGCACTTTGATTTATTGTTCTATCTGTAATATAACCCGAGATATCACCAGAAATATATTGGATTTTTCCCTGACCCTGAGTGTCCGGCCCCATGAGACGGTTGTTGTCTCGGCCCCTGGTGGTCCGAGGTCGTTCCCGCTGCACAGATTCATGCGCCAGGGTCTCCTGCAGATAATTCACTTTGGTTTATTGCGCTATCTCTAATAGCACCCGAGATATCACCAGGTATATATTGGATTCTTCCCTGACCCTGAGTGTCCGACCCCATGAGACTGTGGTTTTCTCGGCCCCTGGTGGTCCGAGGTCGTTCCCTCTGCACAGATTCATGCTCCAGGGCCTCCTACAGACAATGCACATTTATTTATTACGCTATCTGTAATAGCACCCGAGATACCACCAGATATATATTGGATCTTTCACTGACCCTGAGTGTCCGGCCCCATGAGACGGTGGTTTTCGCGGCCCCTGGTGGTTCGAGGTCGTTCCGGCTGCACAGATTCATGCGCCAGGGCGTCCTACAGACAATTCACTTTGATTTATTGCGCTATCTGTAATAGAACCCGAGATATCACCAGATATATATTGGATTTTCCCCTGACCCTGAGTGTCCGGTCCCATGAGACTGTGGTTTTCTCGGCCCCTGGTGGTCCGAGGTCGTTCCCGCTGCACAGATTCATTCGCCTGAGCCTCCTACAGACAATGCACTTTGATTTATTGCGCTATCTGTAATAGCACCCGAGATATCACCAGATATATATTGGATTCTTCCCTGACCCTGAGTGTCCGGCCCCAAGAGACGGTGGTTTTCTCGGCCCCTGGTGGTCCGAGGTCGTTCCCGCTGCACAGATTCATGCGCCGGGGCCTAATACAGACAATGCACTTTGATTTCTTGGGCTATCTGTAATAGCACCCGAGATATCACCAGATATATATTGGATTTTTCCCTGACCCTGAGTGTCCGGCCCCATGAGACGGTGGTTTTCTCGGCCCCTGGTGGTCCGAGGTCGTTCCCGCTGCACAGATTCATGCGCCAGGGCCTCCTACAGACAATGCACTTTGATTTATTGTTCTATCTGTAATATAACCCGAGATATCACCAGAAATATATTGGATTTTTCCCTGACCCTGAGTGTCCGGCCCCATGAGACGGTTGTTGTCTCGGCCCCTGGTGGTTCGAGGTCGTTCCCGCTGCACAGATTCATGCGCCAGGGTCTCCTGCAGATAATTCACTTTGGCTTATTGCGCTATCTCTAATAGCACCCGAGATATCACCAGGTATATATTGGATTCTTCCCTGACCCTGAGTGTCCGACCCCATGAGACTGTGGTTTTCTCGGCCCCTGGTGGTCCGAGGTCGTTCCCTCTGCACAGATTCATGCGCCAGGGCGTCCTACAGACAATTCACTTTGATTTATTGCGCTATCTGTAATAGCACCCGAGATATCACCAGATATATGTTGGATTTTCCCCTGACCCTGAGCGTCCGGACCCATGAGACTGTGGTTTTCTCGGCCTCTGGTGGTCCGAGGTCGTTCCCGCTACACAGATTCATGCGCCAGGGCCTCCTACAGACAATGCACTCTGATTTATTGCGCTATCTGTAATAGCACCCGAGATATCACCAGATATATATTGGATTTTTCCCTGACCCTGAGTGTCCGGCCCCATGAGACGGTGGTTTTCTCGGCCCCTGGTGGTCCGAGGTCGTTCCCGCTGCACAGATTCATGCACCGGGGCCTAATACAGACAATGCACTTTGATTTCTTGGGCTATCTGTAATAGCACCCGAGATATCACCAGATATATATTGGATTTTTCCCTGAGCCTGAGTGTCCGGCCCCATGAGACGGTGGTTTTCTCGGCCCCTGATGGTTCGAGGTCGTTCCCGCTGCACAGGTTCATGCGCCAGGGCCTCCTGCAGATAATTCACTTTGGTTTATTGCGCTATCTCTACTAGCACCCGAGATATCACCCGATATATATTGGACATTTCCCTGACCCTGAGTGTCCGGCCCCATGTGTCGGTGGTTTTCTCGGCCCCTGGTGGTCCCAGGTCGTTCCCGCTGCACAGATTCATGCACCAGGGCCTCCTACAAACAATGCACTTTGACTTATTGTTCTATCTGTAATATAACCAGAGATATCAGCAGAAATATATTGGATTTTTCCCTGACCCTGACTGTCCGGCCCCATGAGACGGTGGTTTTCTCGGCCCCTGGTGGTCCGAGGTAGTTCCCGCTGCACAGATTCATGCGCAAGGTCCTCCTACAGACAATGCACTTTGATTTATTGCGCTATCTGTAATAGCACTCGAGATATAACCAGATATATATTGGATTTTTCACTGACCCTGAGTGTCCGGCCCCATGAGACGGTGGTTTTCTCGGCCCCTGGTGGTCCGAGGTCGTTCCCGTTGCACAGATTCATGCGCCAGGGCCTCCTGCAGATAATACACTTTGGTTTATTGCGCTATCTCTAATAGCACCCGAGATATCACCAGATATATATTGGATTTTCCCCTGACTCTGAGTGTCCGGCCCCATGAGACTGTGGTTTTCTCGGCCCCTGGTGGTCCGAGGTCGTTCCCGCTGCACAGATTCATGCGCCAGGGCCTCCTACAGACAATGCACTTTCATTTATTGCGCTATCTGTAATAGCACCCGAGATATCACCAGATATATATTGGATTTTTCACTGACCCTGAGTGTCCGGCCCCATGAGACGGTGGTTTTCTCGCCCCTGGTGATCCGAGGTCGTTCCCGCTGCACAGATTCATGCGCCGGGTCCTAATACAGACAATGCACTTTGATTTATTGTGCTATCTGTAATATAACCCGAGATATCACCAGATATATGTTGGATTTTCCCCTAACCCTGAGTGTCCGGCCCCATGAGACTGTGGTTTTCTCGGCCCCTGGTGGTCCGAGGTCGTTCCCGCTGCACAGATTCATGCGCCAGGGCCTCCTACAGACAATGCACATTTATTTATTACGCTATCTGTAATAGCACCCGAGATACCACCAGATATATATTGGATCTTTCACTGACCCTGAGTGTCCGGCCCCATGAGACGGTGGTTTTCGCGGCCCCTGGTGGTTCGAGGTCGTTCCGGCTGCACAGATTCATGCGCCAGGGCCTCCTACAGACAATTCACTTTGATTTATTGCGCTATCTGTAATAGCACCCGAGATATCACCAAATATATGTTGGATTTTCCCCTGACCCTGAGTGTCCGGCCCCATGAGACTGTGGTTTTCTCGGCCCCTGGAGGTCCGAGGTCGTTCCCGCTGCACAGATGCATGCGCCAGGGCCTCCTGCAGATAAGTCACTTTGATTTATCGCGCTATCTCTAATAGCACCCGAGATATCACCAGATATATATTGGATTTTTCCCCGACCCAGAGTGTCCGGCCCCATGAGACGGTGGTTTTCTCGGCCCCTGGTGGTCAGAGGTCGTTCCCGCTGCACAGATTCATGCGCCAGGGCCTCCTACAGATAATGCACTTTGATTTATTGCGCTATCTGTAATAGCACCCGAGATATCACCAGATATATGTTGGATTTTTCCCCGACCCTGAGTGTCCGGCCCCATGAGACTGTGGTTTTCTCGGCCCCCGGTGGTCAGAGGTCGTTCCCGCTGCGCAGATGCATGAGCCAGGGCCTCCTGCAGATAATTCACTTTGGTTTATTGCGCTATCTCTAATAGCACCCGAGATATCACCAGATATATATTGTATTTTCCCATGACCCTGAGTGTCCTGGCCCATAAGACTGTGGTTTTCTCTGCACCTGGCGGTCAGAGATCGTTCCCGCCTCACAGATTCATGCGCCAGTGCCTCCTACAGACAATGCACTTTGGTTTATTGCGCTATCCCCAATAGCACCCGAGATATCGCCAGATATATATTGGATTTGTCCCTGGCCCTGAGTGTCCGGCCCCATGAGACGGTAGTTTTCTCTGCCCCTGGTGGTCCGAGGTCGATCCGGCTGCACAGATTCATGCGCCAGGGCCTCCTACAGACAATGCACTTTGATTTATTGCGCTATCTGTAATAGCACCCGAGATATCACCAGATATATATTGGATTTTTCCCTGACCCTGAGTGTCCGACCCCATGAGACGGTGGTTTTCTCGGCTCCTGGTGTCCGAGGTCGTTCCCGCTGCACAGATTCATGCGCCAGGGCCCCCTGCAGATAATTCACTTTGATTTATTGCGCTATTTCTAACAGCACCCGAGATATCACCAGATATATATTGGATTTTTCCCTGACCCTGAGAGTCCGGCCCCATGAGACGGTGGTTTTCTCGGCCTCTGGTGGTCCTAGGTCGTTCCCGCTGCACAGATTCATGCGCCAGGGCCTGCTGCAGACAATGCACTTTGGTTTATTGCGTTATCTCCAATCGCACCCGAGATATCACCAGATATATATTGGATTTTTCCCTGACCCTGAGTGTCCGACCCCATGAGACAGTGGTTTTCTCGGTTCCTGGTGTCCGAGGTCGTTCCCGCTGCACAGGTTCATGCGCCAGGGCCTCCTGCAGATAATTCACTTTGGTTTATTGCGCTATCTCTAATAGCACCCGAGATATCACCAGGTATATATTGGATTCTTCCATGACCCTGAGTGTCCGGCCCCATGAGACGGTGGTTGTCTCGGCCCCTGGTGGTCCGAGGTCGTTCCCGCAGCACAGATTCATGCGCCCGGAGCCCCTGCAGATAATTCACTTTGGTTTATTGCGCTATCTCTAATAGCACCCGAGATATCACCAGATATATATTGGATTTTTCCCTGACACTGAGTGTCCGACCCCGTGAGACTGTGGTTTTCTCGGCCCCTGGTGGTCCGAGGTACTTCCCGCTGCACAGATTCATGCGCAAGGTCCTCCTACAGACAATGCACTTTGATTTATTGCGCTATCTGTAATAGCACTCGAGATATAACCAGATATATATTGGATTTTTCACTGACCCGGAGTGTCCGGCCCCATGAGACTGTGGTTTTCTCGGCCCCTGGTGGTCCGAGGTCGTTCCCGTTGCACAGATTCATGCGCCAGGGCCTCCTGCAAATAATACACTTTGGTTTATTGCGCTATCTCTAATAGCACCCGAGATATCACTAGATATATATTGGATTTTCCCCTGGCCCTGAGTGTCCGGCCCCATGAGACTGTGGTTTTCTCGGCCCCTGGTGGTCCGAGGTCGTTCCCGCTGCACAGATTCATGCGCCAGGGCCTCCTACAGACAATGCACTTTGATTTATTGCGCTATCTGTAATAGCACCCGAGCTATCACCAGATATATATTGGATTTTTCCCTGACCCTGAGTGCCCGGCCCCATGTGTCGGTGGTTTTCTCGGCCCCTGGGGTTCCGAGATCGATCTCGCTGCACAGGTTCATGCGCTAGAGCCTCCTGCAGACAATGCACTTTGATATATCCCGCTATATGTAATAGCACCCGAGATATCATGAGATATATATTGGATTTTTCCCTGACCCTGAGTGTCCGGCCCAATGAGGCGGTGGTTTTCTCGGCCCCTGGTTGTCCGAGGTCGTTCCCGCTGCACAGATTCATGCGCCAGGGCCTCCTGCAGATAATTCACTTTGGTGTATTGCGCTATCTCTAATATCACCCGAGATATCACCAGATATATATTGGATTTTACCCCGACCCTGAGTGTCCGGCCCCATGAGACTGTGGTTTTCTCGGCCCCTGGTGGTCCGAGGTCGTTCCCGCTGCACAGATGCATGCGCCAGGGCCTCCTGCAGATAAGTCACTTTGATTTATCGCGCTATCTCTAATAGCACCCGAGATATCACCAGATATATATTGGATTTTTCCCCGACCCAGAGTGTCCGGCCCCATGAGACGGTGGTTTTCTCGGCCCCTGGTGGTCAGAGGTCGTTCCCGCTGCACAGATTCATGCGCCAGGGCCTCCTACAGATAATGCACTTTGATTTATTGCGCTATCTGTAATAGCACCCGAGATATCACCAGATATATGTTGGATTTTTCCATGACCCTGAGTGTCCGGCCCCATGAGACGGTGGTTTTCTCGGCCCCTGGTGGTCCGAGGTCGTTCCCGCTGCACAGATTCATGCACCGGGGCCTAATACAGACAATGCACTTTGATTTCTTGGGCTATCTGTAATAGCACCCGAGATATCACCAGATATATATTGGATTTTTCCCTGACACTGAGCGTCCGGCCCCATGAGGCGGTGGTTTTCTCGGCCCCTGGTGGTCCGAGGTCGTTCCTGCTGCACAGATTCATGCGCCAGGGCCTCCTGCAGATAATTCACTTTGATTTATTGTTCTATCTGTAATATAACCCGAGATATCACCAGATATATATTGGATTTTTACCTGACCCTGAGTGCCCGGCCCCATGTCTCGGTGATTTTCACGGACCCTGGTGATCCGAGGTAGATACCGCTGCACAGATTCATGCGCCAGGGCCTCCTGCAGAAAATGCACTTTGATTTATTGCGCTATCTCTAATAACACCCGAGATATCACCAGATACATGCTGGATTTATACATGACCTTGGGTGACGGATTCCGAATATCTGTAATTTTCTCGGCCCCTGGTGGTCCGAGGTCGTTCCTGCTGCACAGATTCATTCGCCAGTGCCTCCTACAGACAATGCACATTGACTTATTGCGCTATCTCTAATAGCACCCGAGATATCACCAGATATATATTGGATCTTTCACTGACCCTGAGTGTCCGGCCCCATGAGACGGTGGTTTTCGCGGCCCCTGGTGGTCCGAGGTTTTTCCGGCTGCACAGATTCATGCGCCAGGGCCTCCTACAGACAATGCACTTTGATTTATTGCGCTATCTGTAATAGCACCCGAGATAACACCAGATATATATTGGATTTTCGCCTGACCCTGAGTGTCCGGCCCCATGAGACTGTGGTTTTCTCGGCCCCTGGTGGTCCGAGGTCGTTCCCTCTGCCCAGATTGATGCGACAGGGCCTCCTACAGACAGTGCACTTTGATTTATTGCGCTATCTGTAATAGCACCCGAGAAAGCTCCATATATATGCTGGATTTTTACATGACTTTGGGTGGCGGATACCGAAAATCTGTAATTTTCTCGGCCTCTGGTGGTCCGAGGTCGTTCCCTCTGCACAGATTCATGCGCCAGGGACTCCTACGGACAATGCACTTTGATTTATTGCGCTATCTGTAATAGCACCCGAGATATCACCGGATATATATTGGATTTTTCCCTGACCCTGAGTGTCCGGCCCCATGAGACGGTGGTTTACTCGGCCCCTGGTGGTCGGAGGTCGTTCCCGCTGCACAGATGCATGCGCCAGGGCCTCCTGCAGATAATTCACTTTGGTTTATAGCGCTATCTCTAATAGCACCCGAGATATCACCAGATATATATTGGATTTTTCCCTGACCCTGGCAGTCCGGCTCCAGGAGAAGGTGATTTTCTCGGCCCCTGGTGGTCCGAGGTCGTTCCCGCTGCACAGAATCATGAGCCAGGGCTTCCTGCAGACAATGCACTTTGATATATCGCGCTATCTCTAATAGCACCCGAGATATCACCAGATATATGCTGGATTTTTACATGACCTTGGGTGACGGATTCCGAATATCTGTAATTTTCTCGGCCACTGGTGGTCCGAATTCGTTCCTGCTGCACAGATTCATTCGCCAGTGCCTCCTACAGACAATGCACTTTGATTTATTGCTCTATCCCTAATAGCACCCGATATGTCGCCAGATATATATTGGATTTTCCCTGACCCTGAGTGTCCGGCCCAATGAGACTGTGGTTTTCTCGGCCCCTGGTGGTCCGAGGTCGTTCCCGCTGTACAGATTCATGCGCCAGGGCCTCCTACAGACAATGCACTTTGAATTATTGCGCTATCTGTAATAGCACCCGAGATATCACCAGATATATATTGGATTTTTCCCTGACCCTGAGTCTCCGGCCCCATGAGACTGCGGTTTTCTCGGACCCTGGTGGTCCGAGGTCGTTCCCGCTGCACAGATTCAAGCGCCAGGGCCTCCTGCAGATAATGCACTTTGATTTATTGCGCTATCTCTAATAGCACCCGAGATATCACCAGATATATATTGGATTTCTCCCTGACCCTGAGTGTCCGGACCAATGAGACTGTGGTTTTCTTGGCCGCTGGTGGTCCGAGGTAGTTCCCGCTGGCCAGATTCATGCGCCAGGGCCTCCTACAGACAATGCATTTTGATTTATTGCGCTATCTCTAATAGCGCCCGAGATATCACCAGATATATATTGGATTTTTCCCCGACCCTGAGTGTCCGGCCCCATGAGACGGTTGTTTTCTCGGCCGCTGGTGGTCCGAGGTCGTTCCCGCTGGCCAGACTCATGCGCCAGGGCCTCCTACAGACAATGCACTTTGATTTATTGCGCTATCTGTAATAGCACCCGAGATATCACCAGATATATATTGGATTTTTCCCTGACCCTGAGTCTCCGGCCCCATGAGACTGCGGTTTTCTCGGCCCCTAGTGGTCCGAGCTCGTTCCCGCTGCACAGATTCATGCGCCAGGGCCTCCTGCAGATAATGCACTTTGATTTATTGCGCTATCTCTAATAGCACCCGAGATATCACCAGATATATATTGGATTTTTCCCTGACCCTGAGTGTCCGGACCAATGAGACTGTGGTTTTCTTGGCCGCTGGTGGTCCGAGGTAGTTCCCGCTGGCCAGATTCATGCGCCAGGGCCTCCTACAGACAATGCATTTTGATTTATTGCGCTATCTCTAATAGCGCCCGAGATATCACCAGATATATATTGGATTTTTCCCCGACCCTGAGTGTCCGGCCCCATGAGACGGCTGTTTTCTCGGCCGCTGGTGGTCCGAGGTCGTTCCCGCTGGCCAGACGCATGCGCCAGGGCCTCCTACAGACAATGCACTTTGATTTATTGCGCTATCTGTAATAGCACCCGAGATATCACCAGATATATATTGGATTTTTCCCCGACCCTGAGTGTCCGGCCCCATGAGACGGTTGTTTTCTCGGTCGCTGGTGGTCCGAGGTCGTTCCCGCTGCACAGAATCATGCGCCAGGGCCTCCTACAGACAATGCACTTTGATTTATTGCGCTATCTGTAATAGCACCCGAGATATCACCCGATATATATTGGATTTTCCCCTGACCTTGAGTGTCCGGCCCCATGAGACGGTGGTCTTCTCGGCCCCTGGTGGTCCGAGGTCGTTCCCGCTGCCCAGATTCATGCGCCGGGGCCTCCTACAGACAGTGCACTTTGATTTATTGCGCTATCTGTAATAGCACCCGAGAAAGCTCCATATATATGCTGGATTTTTACACGACTTTGGGTGGCGGATACCGAAAATCTGTAATTTTCTCGGCCCCTGGTGGTCCGACGTCGTTCCCGCTGCACAGAATCATGCGCCAGGGCCTCCTACAGACAATGCACTTTGATTTATTGCGCTATCTCTAATAGCACCCGAGATATCACCAGATATATATTGGATTTTCCCCAGACCCTGAGTGGCCGGCCCCATGAGACGGTGGTCTTCTCGGCCCCTGGTGGTCCGAGGTCGTTCCCGCTGCCCAGATTCATGCGCCACGGCCTCCTACAGACAATGCACTTTGATTTATTGCGCTATCTGTAATAGCACCCGAAATATCAACAGATATATATTGGATATTTCCCTCACCCTGAGTGTCCAACCCCATGAGACGGTGGTTTTCTCGGCCCCTGGTGGACCGATGTCGTTCCCGCTGCACAGATTCATGCGCCAGGGCCTCCTGCAGATAATTCACTTTGGTTTATTGCGCTATCTCTAATAGCGCCCGAGATATCACCAGATATATATTGGATTTTTCCCTGACCCTGAGTCTCCGGCCCCATGAGACTGCGGTTTTCTCGGCCCCTGGTGGACCGATGTCGTTCCCGCTGCACACATTCATGCGCCAGGGCCTCCTGCAGATAATTCACTTTGATTTATCGCGCTATCTCTAATAGCACCCGAGATATCACCAGATATATGCTGGATTTTTACATGTCCTTGGGTGACGGATTCCGAATATCTGTAATTTTCTCGGCCACTGGTGGTCCGAGGTCGTTCCTGCTGCACAGATTCATTCGCCAGTGCCTCCTACAGACAATGCACTTTGATTTATTGCGCTATCCGTAATAGCACCCGAGATATCACCAGATATATATTGGATTTTCCCTGACCCTGAGTGTCCGGCACCATGAGACTGTGGTTTTCTCGGCCCCTAGTGGTCCGAGGCCGTTCCCGCTGCACAGATTCATGCGCCAGGGCCTCCTGCAGATAATGCACTTTGATTTATTGCGCTATCTCTAATAGCACCCGAGATATCACCAGATATATATTGGATTTTTCCCCGACCCTGAGTGTCCGGCCCCATGAGACGGTTGTTTTCTCGGCCGCTGGTGGTCCGAGGTCGTTCCCGCTGGCCAGACTCATGCGCCAGGGCCTCCTACAGAAAATGCACTTTGATTTATTGCGCTATCTGTAATAGCACCCGAGATATCACCAGATATATATTGGATTTTTCCCCGACCCTGAGTGTCCGGCCCCATGAGACGGTGGTCTTCTCGGCCCCTGGTGGTCCGAGGTCGTTCCCGCTGCCCAGATTCATGCGCCAGGGCCTCCTACAGACAGTGCACTTTGATTTATTGCGCTATCTGTAATAGCACCCGAGAAAGCTCCATATATATGCTGGATTTTTACATGACTTTGGGTGGCGGATACCGAAAATCTGTAATTTTCTCGGCCCCTGGTGGTCCGACGTCGTTCCCGCTGCACAGAATCATGCGCCAGGGCCTCCTACAGACAATGCACTTTGATTTATTGCGCTATCTCTAATAGCACCCGAGATATCACCAGATATATATTGGATTTTCCCCAGACCCTGAGTGGCCGGCCCCATGAGACGGTGGTCTTCTCGGCCCCTGGTGGTCCAAGGTCGTTCCCGCTGCCCAGATTCATGCGCCACGGCTTCCTTCTGACAATGCACTTTGATTTATTGCGCTATCTGTAATAGCACCCGAGATATCACCAGATATATATTGGATATTTCCCTCACCCTGAGTGTCCAGCCCCATGAGACGGTGGTTTTCTCGGCCCCTGGTGGACCGAGGTCGTTCCCGCTGCACAGATTCATGCGCCAGGGCCTCCTGCAGATAATTCACTTTGATTTATCGCGCTATCTCTAATAGCACCCGAGATATCACCAGATATATGCTGGATTTTTACATGACCTTGGGTGACGGATTCCGAATATCTGTAATTTTCTCGGCCACTGGTGGTCCGAGGTCGTTCCTGCTGCACAGATTCATTCGCCAGTGCCTCCTACAGACAATGCACTTTGATTTATTGCGCTATCCGTAATAGCACCCGAGATATCACCAGATATATATTGGATTTTCCCCTGACCCTGAGTGTCCGGCCCCATGAGACTGTGGTTCTCTCGGACCCTAGTGGTCCGAGGTCGTTCCCGCTGCACAGATTCATGCGCCAGGGCCTCCTACAGACAACGCACCTTAATTTATTGCGCTATCTGTAATAGCACCCGAGATATCACCAGATATATATTGGATTTTCCCCTGACCCTGAGTGTCCGGCCTCATGAGACAGTGGTTTTCTCGGACCCTGGTGGTCCGAGGTCGTTCCCGCTGCACAGATTCATGCGCCAGGGCCTCCTACAGACAACGCACTTTGATTTATTGCGCTATCTGTAATAGCACCCGAGATATCACCAGATATATATTGGATTTTCCCCTGACCCTGAGTGTCCGGCCCCATGAGACTGTGGCTTTCTCGGCCCCTAGTAGTCCGAGGTCGTTCCCGCTGCACACATTCATGCGCCAGAGCCTCCTACAGACAACGCACTTTGATTTATTGCGCTATCTGTAATAGCACCCGAGATATCACCAGATATATATTGGATTTTCCCCTGACCCTGAGTGTCCGGCCCCATGAGACGGTGGTTTTCTCGGCCCCTGGTGGTCCTAGGTCGTTCCCGCTGCACAGATGCATGCGCCAGGGCCTCCTGCAGATAATTCCCTTTGGCTTATTGCGCTATCTCTAATAGCACCCGAGATATCACCAGATATATATTGGATTTTCCCCTGACCCTGAGTGGCCGGCCCCATGAGACGGTGGTCTTCTCGGCCCCTGGTGGTCCGAGGTCGTTCCCGCTGCCCAGATTCATGCGCCACGGCCTCCTACAGACAATGCACTTTGATTTCTTGCGCTATCTGTAATAGCACCCGAGATATCACCAGATATATATTGGATATTTCCCTCACCCTGAGTGTCCAGCCCCATGAGACGGTGGTTTTCTCGGCCCCTGGTGGACCGAGGTCATTCCCGCTGCACAGATTCATGCGCGAGGGCCTCCTGCAGATAATTCACTTTGGTTTATTGCGCTATCTCTAATAGCACCTGAGATATCACCAGATATATATTGGATTTTCCCCTGACTCTGGGTGTCCGGCCCCATGAGACGGTGGTTTTCTCGGCCCCAGGTGGTCCGAGGACGCTCCCGCTTCCCAGATTCAGGCGCCAGGGCCTCCTGCAGATAACTCACTTGGTTTATTGCGCTATCTCTAATAGCACCCGAGATATCACCAGATATATATTGGATTTTCCCCTGACCGTGAGTGTCCGGCCCCATGAGACTGTGGTTTTCTCGGCCCCTAGTGGTCCGAGGTCGTTCCCGCTGCACAGATTCATGCGCCAGGGCCTCCTACAGACAACGCACTTTGATTTATTGCGCTATCTGTAATAGCACCCGAGATATCACCAGATATATATTGGATTTTCCCCTGACCCTGAGTGTCCGGCCCCATGAGACTGTGGCTTTCTCGGCCCCTAGTAGTCCGAGGTCGTTCCCGCTGCACACATTCATGCGCCAGAGCCTCCTACAGACAACGCACTTTGATTTATTGCGCTATCTGTAATAGCACCCGAGATATCACCAGATATATATTGGATTTTCCCCTGACCCTGAGTGTCCGGCCCCATGAGACGGTGGTTTTCTCGGACCCTGGTGGTCCGAGGTCGTTCCCGCTGCACAGATTCATGCGCCAGGGCCTCCTACAGACAGTGCACTTTGATTTATTGCGCTATCTGTAATAGCACCCGAGAAAGCTGCATATATATGCTGGATTTTTACATGACTTTGGGTGGCGGATACCGAAAATCTGTAATTTTCTCGGCCTCTGGTGGTCCGAGGTCGTTCCCGCTGGCCAGATGCATGCGCCAGGGTCTCCTACAGACCATGCACTTTGATTTATTGCGCTATCTGTAATAGCACCCGAGATATCGCCAGATATATATTGGATTTTCCCCTGACCCTGAGTGTCCGGCCACATGAGACGGTGGTTTTCTCGGCCCCTGGTGGTCCTAGGTCGTGCCCGCTGCACAGATGCATGCGCCAGGGCCTCCTGCAGATAATTCCCTTTGGCTTATTGCGCTATCTCTAATAGCACCCGAGATATCACCAGATATATGCTGGATTTTTACATGACCGTGGGTGACGGATTCCGAATATCAGTAATTTTCTCGGCCCCTGTTGGTCCGAGGTCGTTCCTGCTGCACAGATTCATTCGCCAGTGCCTCCTACAGACAATGCACTTTGATTTATTGCGCTATCTGTAATAGCACCCGAGATATCACCAGATATATATTGGATTTTCCCCTGACCCTGAGTGTCCGGCCCCATGAGACGGTGGTTTTCTTTGACCCTGGTGGTCCGAGGTAGTTCCCGCTGGCCAGATTCATGCGGCAGGGCCTCCTGCAGACAATGCATTTTGATTTTTTGCGCTATCTCTAATAGCACCCGAGATATCACCAGATATATATTGGATTTTCACCTGACCCTGAGTGTCCGGCCCCATGAGACTGTTGTTTTCTCGGCCCCTGGTGGTCCGAGGTCGCTTCCGTTGCACAGATTCATGCACCAGGGCCTCCTACAGACAACGCACTTTGATTTATTGCGCTATCTGTAATAGCACCCGAGATATCACCAGATATATATTGGATTTACCCCTGACCCTGAGTGTCCGGCCCCATGAGACGGTGGTTTTCTCGGACCCTGGTGGTCCGAGGTCGTTCCCGCTGCACAGATTCATGCGCCAGGGCCTCCTACAGACAACGCACTTTGATTTATTGCGCTATCTGTAATAGCACCCGAGATATCACCAGATATATATTGGATTTTCCACTGACCCTGAGTGTCCGGCCCCATGAGACTGTGGTTTTCTCGGCCCCTAGTGGTCCGAGGTCGTTCCCGCTGCACAGATGCATGCGCCAGGGCCTCCTGCAGATAATTCCCTTTGGCTTATTGCGCTATCTGTAATAGCACCCGAGATATCACCAGATATATATTGGATTTTCCCCTGACCCTGAGTGTCCCGCCCCATGAGACTGTGGTTTTCTCGGCCCCTGGTGGTCCGTGGTCGTTCCCGTTGCACAGATTCATGCGCCAGGGCCTCCTGCAGATAATTCACTTTGGTTTATTGCGCTATCTCTAATAGCACCCGAGATATCACCAGATATATATTGGATTTTTCCCTGACCCTGAGTGTCCGGCCCCATGAGGCGGTGGTTTTCTCGGCCCCTGGTTGTCCGAGGTCGTTCCCGCTGCACAGATGGATGCGCCAGGGCCTCCTGCAGATAATTCACTTTGGTTAATTGCGCTATCTCTAATAGCACCCTAGATATCACCAGATATATATTGGATTTTTCCCTGACCCTGAGTGTCCGGACCAATGAGACTGTGGTTTTCTCGGCCCCTGGTGGACCGAGGTCGTTCCCGCTGCACAGATTCATGCGCCAGGGCCTCTTGCAGATAATTCACTTTGGTTTATTGCGCTATCTCTAATAGCGCCCGTGATATCACCAGATATATATTGGATTTTCCCCTGACCCTGAGTGTCCGGCCCCATGAGACTGTGGTTTTCTCGGCCCCTAGTGGTCCGAGGTCGTTCCCGCTGCACAGATTCATGCGCCAGGGCCTCCTACAGACAACGCACTTTGATTTATTGCGCTATCTGTAATAGCACCCGAGATATCACCAGATATATATTGGATTTTCCCCTGACCCTGAGTGTCCGGCCCCATGAGACGGTGGTTTTCTCGGCCCCTGGTGGTCCTAGGTCGTTCCCGCTGCACAGATGCTTGCGCCAGGGCCTCCTGCAGATAATTCCCATTGGCTTATTGCGCTATCTCTAATAGCACCCGAGATATCACCAGATATATATTGGATTTTCCCCTGACCCTGAGTGGCCGGCCCCATGAGACGGTGGTCTTCTCGGCCCCTGGTGGTCCGAGGTCGTTCCCGCTGCACAGATTCATGCGCCAGAGCCTCCTACAGACAACGCACTTTGATTTATTGCGCTATCTGTAATAGCACCCGAGATATCACAAGATATATATTGGATTTTTCCCTGACCCTGAGTGTCCGGCCCCATGAGACTGTGGTTTTCTCGGCCCCTGGTGGTCCGAGGTCGTTCCCGCTGCACACATTCATGCGCCAGGGCCTCCTGCAGATAATTCACTTTGATTTATCGCGCTATCTCTAATAGCACCCGAGATATCACCAGATATATGCTGGATTTTTACATGACCTTGGGTGACGGATTCCGAATATCTGTAATTTTCTCGGCCACTGGTGGTCCGAGGTCGTTCCTGCTGCACAGATTCATTCGCCAGTGCCTCCTACAGACAATGCACTTTGATTTATTGCGCTGTCCGTAATAGCACCCGAGATATCACCAGATATATATTGGATTTTTCACTGACCCTGAGTGTGCGGCCCCATGAGACGGTGGTTTTCTCGGACCCTGGTGGTCCGAGGTCGTTCCCGCTGCACAGATTCATGCACCAGGGCCTCCTACAGACAACGCACTTTGATTTATTGCGCTATCTGTAATAGCACCCGAGATATCACCAGATATATATTGGATTTTTCACTTACCCTGAGTGTCCGGCCCCATGAGACGGTGGTTTTATCGGCCCCTGGTGGTCCTAGGTCGTTCCCGCTGCACAGATGCATGCGCCAGGGCCTCCTGCAGATAATTCCCTTTGGCTTATTGCGCTATCTGTAATAGCACCCGAGATATCACCAGATATATATTGGATATTTCCCTCACCCTGAGTGTCCAGCCCCATGAGACGGTGGTTTTCTCGGCCCCTGGTGGACCGAGATCGTTCCCGCTGCACAGATTCATGCGCCAGGGACTCCTGCAGATAATTCACTTTGGTTTATTGCGCTATCTCTAATAGCGCCCGAGATATCACCAGATATGTATTGGATTGTTCCCTGACCCTGAGTGTCCGGCCCCATGAGACTGTTGTTTTCTCGGCCCCTGGTGGTCCGAGGTCGCTCCCGTTGCACAGATTCATGCGCCAGGGCCTCCTACAGACAACGCACTTTGATTTATTGCGCTATCTGTAATAGCACCCGAGATATCACCAGATATATATTGGATTTACCCCTGACCCTGAGTGTCCGGCCCCATGAGACGGTGGTTTTCTCGGACCCTGGTGGTCCGAGGTCGTTCCCGCTGCACAGATTCATGCGCCAGGGCCTCCTACAGACAACGCACTTTGATTTATTGCGCTATCTGTAATAGCACCCGAGATATCACCAGATATATATTGGATTTTCCACTGACCCTGAGTGTCCGGCCCCATGAGACTGTGGTTTTCTCGGCCCCTAGTGGTCCGAGGTCGTTCCCGCTGCACAGATGCATGCGCCAGGGCCTCCTGCAGATAATTCCCTTTGGCTTATTGCGCTATCTGTAATAGCACCCGAGATATCACCAGATATATATTGGATTTTCCCCTGACCCTGAGTGTCTCGCCCCATGAGACTGTGGTTTTCTCGGCCCCTGGTGGTCCGTGGTCGTTCCCGTTGCACAGATTCATGCGCCAGGGCCTCCTGCAGATAATTCACTTTGGTTTATTGCGCTATCTCTAATAGCACCCGAGATATCACCAGATATATATTGGATTTTTCCCTGACCCTGAGTGTCCGGCCCCATGAGGCGGTGGTTTTCTCGGCCCCTGGTTGTCCGAGGTCGTTCCCGCTGCACAGATGGATGCGCCAGGGCCTCCTGCAGATAATTCACTTTGGTTAATTGCGCTATCTCTAATAGCACCCTAGATATCACCAGATATATATTGGATTTTTCCCTGACCCTGAGTGTCCGGACCAATGAGACTGTGGTTTTCTCGGCCCCTGGTGGACCGAGGTCGTTCCCGCTGCACAGATTCATGCGCCAGGGCCTCTTGCAGATAATTCACTTTGGTTTATTGCGCTATCTCTAATAGCGCCCGTGATATCACCAGATATATATTGGATTTTCCCCTGACCCTGAGTGTCCGGCCCCATGAGACTGTGGTTTTCTCGGCCCCTAGTGGTCCGAGGTCGTTCCCGCTGCACAGATTCATGCGCCAGGGCCTCCTACAGACAACGCACTTTGATTTATTGCGCTATCTGTAATAGCACCCGAGATATCACCAGATATATATTGGATTTTCCCCTGACCCTGAGTGTCCGGCCCCATGAGACGGTGGTTTTCTCGGCCCCTGGTGGTCCTAGGTCGTTCCCGCTGCACAGATGCTTGCGCCAGGGCCTCCTGCAGATAATTCCCTTTGGCTTATTGCGCTATCTCTAATAGCACCCGAGATATCACCAGATATATATTGGATTTTCCCCTGACCCTGAGTGGCCGGCCCCATGAGACGGTGGTCTTCTCGGCCCCTGGTGGTCCGAGGTCGTTCCCGCTGCACAGATTCATGCGCCAGAGCCTCCTACAGACAACGCACTTTGATTTATTGCGCTATCTGTAATAGCACCCGAGATATCACAAGATATATATTGGATTTTTCCCTGACCCTGAGTGTCCGGCCCCATGAGACTGTGGTTTTCTCGGCCCCTGGTGGTCCGAGGTCGTTCCCGCTGCACACATTCATGCGCCAGGGCCTCCTGCAGATAATTCACTTTGATTTATCGCGCTATCTCTAATAGCACCCGAGATATCACCAGATATATGCTGGATTTTTACATGACCTTGGGTGACGGATTCCGAATATCTGTAATTTTCTCGGCCACTGGTGGTCCGAGGTCGTTCCTGCTGCACAGATTCATTCGCCAGTGCCTCCTACAGACAATGCACTTTGATTTATTGCGCTGTCCGTAATAGCACCCGAGATATCACCAGATATATATTGGATTTTTCACTGACCCTGAGTGTGCGGCCCCATGAGACGGTGGTTTTCTCGGACCCTGGTGGTCCGAGGTCGTTCCCGCTGCACAGATTCATGCGCCAGGGACTCCTGCAGATAATTCACTTTGGTTTATTGCGCTATCTCTAATAGCGCCCGAGATATCACCAGATATGTATTGGATTGTTCCCTGACCCTGAGTGTCCGGCCCCATGAGACTGTTGTTTTCTCGGCCCCTGGTGGTCCGAGGTCGCTCCCGTTGCACAGATTCATGCGCCAGGGCCTCCTACAGACAACGCACTTTGATTTATTGCGCTATCTGTAATAGCACCCGAGATATCACCAGATATATATTGGATTTTTCACTGACCCTGAGTGTGCGGCCCCATGAGACGGTGGTTTTCTCGGACCCTGGTGGTCCGAGGTCGTTCCCGCTGCACAGATTCATGCACCAGGGCCTCCTACAGACAACGCACTTTGATTTATTGCGCTATCTGTAATAGCACCCGAGATATCACCAGATATATATTGGATTTTTCCCTTACCCTGAGTGTCCGGCCCCATGAGACGGTGGTTTTCTCGGCCCCTGGTGGTCCTAGGTCGTTCCCGCTGCACAGATGCATGCGCCAGGGCCTCCTGCAGATAATTCCCTTTGGCTTATTGCGCTATCTCTAATAGCACCCGAAATATCACCACATATAGATTGGATTTTCCCCTGACCCTGAGTGGCCGGCCCCATGAGACGGTGGTCTTCTCGGCCCCTGGTGGTCCGAGGTCGTTCCCGCTGCCCAGGTTCATGCGCCACGGCCTCCTACTGACAATGCACTTTGATTTATTGCGCTATCTGTAATAGCACCCGAGATATCACCAGATATATATTGGATATTTCCCTCACCCTGAGTGTCCAGCCCCATGAGACGGTGGTTTTCTCGGCCCCTGTTGGACCGAGGTCGTTCCCGCTGCACAGATTCATGCGCCAGGGACTCCTGCAGATAATTCACTTTGGTTTATTGCGCTATCTCTAATAGCGCCCGAGATATCACCAGATATGTATTGGATTGTTCCCTGACCCTGAGTGTCCGGCCCCATGAGACTGCGGTTTTCTCGGCCCCTGGTGGTCCGAGGTCGTTCCCGCTGCACACATTCATGCGCCAGGGCCTCCTGCAGATAATTCACTTTGGTTTATTGCGCTATCTCTAATAGCACACGAGATATCACCAGATATATATTGGATTTTGCCCTGACCCTGAGTGTCCGGCCCCATGAGACTGTGGTTTTCTCGGATCCTGGCGGTCCGAGGTCGTTGCCGTTGCACAGATTCATGCGCCAGGGCCTCCTGCAGATAATTCACTTCGGTTTATTGCGCTATCTCTAATAGTACCCGAGATATCACCAGATATATATTGGATTTTCCCCTGACCCTGAGTGTCCGGCCCCATGAGACTGTGGTTTTTTCGGCCCCTGGTGGTCCGAGGTCGTTCCCGTTGCACAGATTCATGCGCCAGGGCCTCCTACAGACAATGCACTTTGATTTATTGCGCTATCTGTAATAGCACCCGAGATATCACCAGATATATATTGGATATTTCCCTCACCCTGAGTGTCCAGCCCCATGAGACGGTGGTTTTCTCGACCCTGGTGGACCGAGGTCGTTCCCGCTGCACAGATTCATGGGCCAGGGCCTCCTGCAGATAATTCACTTTGATTTATCGCGCTATCTGTAATAGCACCCGAGATATCACCAGATATATATAGGATATTTCCCTCACCCTGAGTGTCCAGCCCCATGAGACGGCGGTTTTCTCGGCCCCTGGTGGACCGAGGTCGTTCCCGCTGCACAGATTCATGCGCCAGGGCCTCCTGCAGATAATTCGCTTTGATTTATTTCGCTATCTGTAATAGGAACCGAGATATCACCAGATATATATTGGATTTTCCCCAGACCCTGAGTGTCCGGCCCCATGAGACGGTGGTTTTCTCGGCTCCTGGTGGTCCGAGGTCGTTCCCGCTGCACAGATTCATGCGCCAGGGCCTCCTGCAGATAATTCACTTTCGTTTATTGCGCTATCTCTAATAGCACCCGAGATATCACCAGATATATATTGGATTTTCCCCTGACCCTGAGTGTCCGGCCCCATGAGACGGTGGTTTTCTCGGCTCCTGGTGGTCCGAGGTCGTTCCCGCTGCACAGATTCATGCGCCAGGGCCTCCTGCAGATAATTCACTTTCGTTTATTGCGCTATCTCTAATAGCACCCGAGATATCACCAGATATATATTGGATTTTCCCCTGACTCTGAGTGTCCGGCCCCATGAGACGGTGGTTTTCTCGGCCCCTGGTGGTCCGAGGTCGTTCCCGCTTCCCATATTCATGCGCCAGGGCCTCCTGCAGATAATTCACTTTGGTTTATTGCGCTGTATCTAATAGCACCCGAGATATCACCGGATATATATTGGATTTTCCCCTGACCCTGAGTGTCCGGCCCCATGCGGCTGTGGTTTTTTCGGACCCTGGTGGTCCGAGGTCGTTCCCGCTGCACAGAATCAGGCGCCAGGGCCTCCTGCAGATAACTCACTTGGTTTATTGCGCTATCTCTAATAGCACCCGAGATATCACCAGATATATATTGGATATTTCCCTCACCCTGAGTGTCCAGCCCCATGAGACGGTGGTTTTCTCGGCCCCTGGTGGTCCGAGGTCGTTCCCGCTGCACTGATTCATGCGCCAGGGCCTCCTGCACATAATTCACTTTCGTTTATTGCGCTATCTCTAATAGCACCCGAAATATCACCAGATATATATTGGATTTTCCCCTGACCCTGTGTGTCCGGCCCCATGAGACTGCGGTTTTCTCGGCCCCTGGTGGTCCGAGGTCGTTCCCGTTGCACAGATTCATGCGCCAGGGCCTCCTGCAGATAATTCACTTTGGTTTATTGCGCTATCTCTAATAGCACCCGAGATATCACCAGATATATATTGGATTTTCCCCTGACCCTGAGTGTCCGGCCCCATGAGACTGTGGTTTTCTCGGTCCCTGGTGGTCCGAGGTCGTTCCCGCTGCCCAGATTCATGCGCCACGGCCTCCTACTGACAATGCACTTTGATTTATTGCGCTATCTGTAATAGCGCCCGTGATATCACCAGATATATATTGGATTTTTCCCTGACCCTGAGTGTCCGGCCCCATGAGACGGCGGTTTTCTCGGCCCCTGGTGGCCCGAGGTCGTTCCCGCTGCACACATTCATGCGCCAGGGCCTCCTGCAGATAATTCACTTTGGTTTATTGCGCTATCTCTAATAGCACCCGAAATATCACCAGATATATATTGGATTTTGCCCTGATCCTGAGTGTCCGGCCCCATTAGACTGTGGTTTTCTCGGCCCCTGGTGGTCCGAGGTCGTTCCCGTTGCACAGAATCATGCGCCAGGGCCTCCTGCAGATAATTCACTTTGGTTTATTGCGCTATCTCTAATAGCACCCGAGATATCACCAGATATATATTGGATTTTTCCCTGACCCTGAGTGTCCGGCCCCATGAGACGGTGGTTTTCTCGGCCCCTGGTGGTCCGAGGTCGTTGCCGCTGCACAGATTCATGCGCCCGGGCCTCCTACAGACAATGCACTTTGATTTATTTCGCTATCTGTAATAGGAACCGAGATATCACCAGATATATATTGGATTTTTCCCTTACCCTGAGTGTCCGGCCCCATGAGACGGTGGTTTTCTCGGCCCCTGGTGGTCCTAGGTCGTTCCCTCTGCACAGATTCATTCGCCAGGGCCTCCTACAGACAATGCACTTTGATTTATTGCGGTATCTCTAATAGCACCCTAGATATCACCAGATATATATTGGGTTTTTCCCGGACCCTTACAGTCCGGCCCCATGAGACGGTGATTTTCTCGGCCCCTGGTGGTCCGAGGTCGTTCCCGCTGCACAGAATCATGCGCCAGGGCTTCCTGCAGATAATTCACTTTGGTTTATTGCGCTATCTCTAACAGCACCCAAGATATCACCAGATATATATGGGATTTTTCCCTGACCCTAAGTGTCCGGCCCCTCGGTACGGTGGTTTTCTCAGCCCCTGGTGGTCCGAGGTAGTTCCCGCTGCACAGATTCATGCGCCAGGGCCTCCTACAGATAACTCACTTTGGTTTATTGCGCTATCTATAATAGCACCCGAGATATCACCAGATATATATTGGATTTTTCCCTTACCCTGAGTGTCCGGCCCCATGAGACGGTGGTTTTCTCGGCCCCTGGTGGTCCTAGGTCGTTCCCGCTGCACAGATGCATGCGCCAGGGCCTCCTGCAGATAATTCACTTTGGTTTATTGCGCTATCTCTAACAGCACCCAAGATATCACCAGATATATATGGGATTTTTCCCTGACCCTGAGTGTCCGGACCCATGAGACTGTGGTCTTCTCGGCGCCTGGTGGTCCGAGGTCGTTCCCGCTGCCCAGATTCATGCGCCACGGTCTCCTACTGACAATGCACTTTGATTTATTGCGTTATCTGTAATAACACCCGAGATATCACCAGATATATATTGGATATTTCCCTCACCCTGAGTGTCCAGCCCCATGAGACGGTGGTTTTCTCGGCCCCTGGTGGTCCGAGGTCGTTCCCGCTGCACAGATTCGTGCGCCAGGGCCTCCTACAGACAATGCACTTTGATTTATTGCGCTATCTGTAATAGCACCCGAGATATCACCAGATGTATGCTGCATTTTTACATGATCTTGGGTGACGGATTCCGAATATCACTAATTTTCTCGGCCCCTGGTGGTCCGAGGTCGTTCCTGCTGCACAGATTCATTCGCCAGGGCCTCCTACAGACAATGCACTTTGATTTATTGCGGTATCTCTAATAGCACCCTAGATATCACCAGATATATATTGGGTTTTTCCCTGACCCTGAGTGTCCGGCCCCATGAGACGGTGGTTTTCTCGGCCCCTGGTGGTCCGAGGTCGTTCCCGCTGCACAGAATCATGCGCCAGGGCTTCCTGCAGATAATTCACTTTGGTTTATTGCGCTATCTCTAACAGCACCCAAGATATCACCAGATATATATGGGATTTTTCCCTGACCCTAAGTGTCCGGCCCCACGGGACGGTGGTTTTCTCAGCCCCTGGTGGTCCGAGGTAGTTCCCGCTGCACAGATTCATGCGCCAGGGCCTCCTACAGATAACTCACTTTGGTTTATTGCGCTATCTATAATAGCACCCGAGATATCACCAGATATATATTGGATTTTTCCCTTACCCTGAGTGTCCGGCCCCATGAGACGGTGGTTTTCTCGGCCCCTGGTAGTCCGAGGTCGTTCCCGCTGCCCAGATTCATGCGCCACGGCCTCCTACTGACAATGCACTTTGATTTATTGCGCTATCTGTAATAGCACCCGAGATATCACCAGATATATATTGGATATTTCCCTCACCCTGAGTGTCCAGCCCCATGAGACGGTGGTTTTCTCGGCCCCTGGTGGACCGAGGTCGTTCCCGCAGCACAGATTAATGCGCCAGGGACTCCTACAGACAATGCACTTTGATTTATTGCGCTGTCTGTAATAGCACCCGAGATATCACCAGATATATATTGGATATTTCCCTCACCCTGAGTGTCCAGCCCCATGAGACGGTGGTTTTCTCTGCCCCCGGTGGTCCGAGGTCGTTCCCGCTGCACTGATTCATGCGCCAGGGCCTCCTGCAGATAATTCACTTTGGTTTATTGCGCTGTATCTAATAGCACCCGAGATATCACCAGATATATATTGGATTTTCCCCTGACCCTGAGTGTCCAGCCCAATGAGACGGTGGTTTTCTCGGCCCCTGGTGGTCCGAGGTCGTTCCCGCTGCACAGATTCAGGCGCCAGGGCCTCCTGCAGATAACTCACTTGGTTTATCGCGCTATCTCTAATAGCACCCGAGATATCACCAGATATATATTGGATATTTCCCTCACCCTGAGTGTCCAGCCCCATGAGACGTTGTTTTTCTCGGCCCCTGGTGGTCCGAGGTCGTTCCCGCTGCACAGATTCATGCGCCAGGGCCTCCTACAGACAATGCACTTTGATTCATTGCGCTATCTGTAATAGCACCCGAGATATCACCAGATATATATTGGATATTTCCCTCACCCTGAGTGTCCAGCCCCATGAGACGGTGGTTTTCTCGGCCCCTGGTGGACCGAGGTCGTTCCCGCTGCACAGATTCATGCGCCAGGGCCTCCTGCAGATAATTCGCTTTGGTTTATTTCGCTATCTGTAATAGGAACCGAGGTATCACCAGATATATATTGGATTTTCCCCAGACCCTGAGTGTCCGCCCCCATGAGACTGTAGTTTTCTCGGCCCCTGGTGGTCCGAGGTCGTTCCCGCTGCACAGGTTCATGCGCCAGGGCCTCCTACAGACAATGCACTTTGATTTATTGCGCTATCTCTAATAGCACCCGAGATATCACCAGATATTTATTGGATTTTCCCCTGACCCTGAGTGTCCGGCCCCATGAGACGGTGGTTTTCTCGGCTCCTGGTGGTCCGAGGTCGTTCCCGCTGCACAGATTCATGCGCCATGGCCTCCTGCAGATAATTCACTTTCGTTTATTGCGCTATCTCTAATAGCACCCGAGATATCACCAGATATATATTGGATTTTCCCCTGACTCTGAGTGTCCGGCCCCATGAGACGGTGGTTTTCTCGGCCCCTGGTGGACCGAGGTCGTTCCCGCAGCACAGATTAATGCGCCAGGGACTCCTACAGACAATGCACTTTGATTTATTGCGCTGTCTGTAATAGCACCCGAGATATCACCAGATATATATTGGATATTTCCCTCACCCTGAGTGTCCAGCCCCATGAGACGGTGGTTTTCTCTGCCCCCGGTGGTCCGAGGTCGTTCCCGCTGCACTGATTCATGCGCCAGGGCCTCCTGCAGATAATTCACTTTGGTTTATTGCGCTGTATCTAATAGCACCCGAGATATCACCAGATATATATTGGATTTTCCCCTGACCCTGAGTGTCCAGCCCAATGAGACGGTGGTTTTCTCGGCCCCTGGTGGTCCGAGGTCGTTCCCGCTGCACAGATTCAGGCGCCAGGGCCTCCTGCAGATAACTCACTTGGTTTATCGCGCTATCTCTAATAGCACCCGAGATATCACCAGATATATATTGGATATTTCCCTCACCCTGAGTGTCCAGCCCCATGAGACGTTGTTTTTCTCGGCCCCTGGTGGTCCGAGGTCGTTCCCGCTGCACAGATTCATGCGCCAGGGCCTCCTACAGACAATGCACTTTGATTCATTGCGCTATCTGTAATAGCACCCGAGATATCACCAGATATATATTGGATATTTCCCTCACCCTGAGTGTCCAGCCCCATGAGACGGTGGTTTTCTCGGCCCCTGGTGGACCGAGGTCGTTCCCGCTGCACAGATTCATGCGCCAGGGCCTCCTGCAGATAATTCGCTTTGGTTTATTTCGCTATCTGTAATAGGAACCGAGGTATCACCAGATATATATTGGATTTTCCCCAGACCCTGAGTGTCCGCCCCCATGAGACTGTAGTTTTCTCGGCCCCTGGTGGTCCGAGGTCGTTCCCGCTGCACAGGTTCATGCGCCAGGGCCTCCTACAGACAATGCACTTTGATTTATTGCGCTATCTCTAATAGCACCCGAGATATCACCAGATATTTATTGGATTTTCCCCTGACCCTGAGTGTCCGGCCCCATGAGACGGTGGTTTTCTCGGCTCCTGGTGGTCCGAGGTCGTTCCCGCTGCACAGATTCATGCGCCATGGCCTCCTGCAGATAATTCACTTTCGTTTATTGCGCTATCTCTAATAGCACCCGAGATATCACCAGATATATATTGGATTTTCCCCTGACTCTGAGTGTCCGGCCCCATGAGACGGTGGTTTTCTCGGCCCCTGGTGGTCCGAGGTCGTTCCCGCTTCCCAGATTCATGCGCCAGGGCCTCCTGCAGATAATTCACTTTGGTTTATTGCGCTGTATCTAATAGCACCCGAGATATCACCAGATATATATTGGATTTTCCCCTCACCCTGAGTGTCCAGCCCCATGAGACGGTGGTTTTCTCGGCCCTGGTGGACCGAGGTCGTTCCCGCTGCACAGATTCATGCGCCAGGGCCTTCTGCAGATAACTCACTTTGGTTTATTGCGCTAACTCTAATAGCACCCGAGATATCACCAGATATATATTGGATTTTTCCCTGACCCTGAGTGTCCGGCCCCATGAGACGGTGGTTTTCTCGGCTCCTGGTGGTCCGAGGTCGTTCCCGCTGCACAGATTCATGCGCCAGGGCCTCCTGCAGATAATTCGCTTTGGTTTATTTCGCTATCTGTAATAGGAACCGAGATATCACCAGATATATATTGGATTTTCCCCAGACCCTGAGTGTCCGCCCCCATGAGACTGTAGTTTTCTCGGCCCCTGGTGGTCCGAGGTCGTTCCCGCTGCACAGGTTCATGCGCCAGGGCCTCCTACAGACAATTCACTTTGATTTATTGCGCTATCTCTAACAGCACCCGAGATATCACCAGATATATATTGGATTTTCCCCAGACCCTGAGTGTGCGGCCGCATAAGACTGTAGTTTTCTCGGCCCCTGGTGGTCCGAGGTCGTTCCCGCTGCACAGGTTCATGCGCCAGGGCCTCCTACAGACAATGCACTTTGATTTATTGCGCTATCTGTAATAGCACCCGAGATATCACCACATATATATTGCATTTTTCAATGACCCAGAGTAACCGGCCCCATGAGACGGTGGTTTTCTCGGCCCCTGGCGGTCCGAGGTCGTTCCCGCTGCACAGATGCATGCGCCAGGGCCTCCTGCAGATAATTCACTTTGGTTTATTGCGCTATCTGTAATAGCACCCGAGATATCACCAGTTATATATTGGACTTTTCCCTGACCATGAGTGTCCGGCCCCATGAGACTGTGGTTTTCTCGGCCCCTGGTGGTCCGAGGTTGTTCCCGCTGCACGGATTCATGCGCCAGGGCCTCCTACAGACAATGCACTTTGATTTATTGCTCTATCTGTAATAGCACCCGAGATATCACCAGATATATATAGGATTTTCCCCTGACCCTGAGTGTCCGGCCCCATGAGACTGTGGTTTTCTCGGCCCCTGGTGGTCCGAGGTCGTTCCCGCTGCACAGATACATGCGCCAGGGCCTCCTGCAGACAATGCACTTTGATTTATTGCGCTATCTGTAATAGCACCCGAGATATCACCAGTTATATATTGGATTTTCCCCTGACCCTGAGTGTCCGGCCCCATGAGACTGTGGTTTTCTCGGCCCCTGGTGGTCCGAGATCGTTCCGTTGCACAGATTCATGCGCCACGGCCTCCTGCAGATAATTCACTTTGGTTTATTGCGCTATCTCTAATAGCACCCGAGATATCACCAGATATATATTGGATTTTCCCCTGAACCTGAGTGTCCGGCCCCATGAGATGGTGGTTTTCTCGGCCCCTGGTGATCCGAGGTCGTTCCCGCTGCACAGATTCATGCACCAGGGCCTCTTGCAGACTATTCACTTTGGTTTATTGCGCTATCACTAATAGCACCCGAGATATCACCAGATATATATTGGATTTTTCACTGACCCTGAGTGTCCGGCCCCATGAGACTGTGGTTTTCTCGGCCCCTGGTGGTCCGAGGTCGTTCCCGCTGCACAGATTCATGCGCCAGGGCCTCCTGCAGACAATTCACTTTGGTTTATTGCGCTATCTGTAATAGCACCCGAGATATCACCAGATATATATTGGATTTTTCACTGACCCTAAGTGTCCGGCCCCTCGGGACGGTGGTTTTCTCGGCCCCTGGTGGTCCGAGGTCGTTCCCGCTGCAGAGATTCATGCGCCAGGGCCTCCTACAGACAATGCACTTTGATTTATTGCGCTATCTGTAATAGCACCCGAGATATCACCAGATATATATTGGATTTTCCCCTGACCCTGAGTGTCCGGCCCCATGAGACGGTCGCTTTCTCGGCCCCTGGTGGTCCGAGGTCGTTCCCGCTGCACAGATTCATGCACCAGGGACTCCTGCAGATAATTCACTTTGGTTTATTGCGCTATCTCTAATAGCACCCGAGATATCAGCAGATATATATTGGATTTTTCACTGACAGTGAGTGTCCGGCCCCATGAGACGGTCGTTTTCTCGGCCCCTGGTGGTCCGAGGTCGTTCCCGCTGCACAGATTCATGCACCAGGGCCTCCTACAGGTAATGCACTTTGATTTATTGCGCTATCTGTAATAGCACCCGAGATATCACCAGATATATATTGGATTTTACCCTGACCCTGAGTGTCCGGCACCATGAGACTGTGGTTTTTTCTGCCCCTGGTGGTCCGACGTCTTTCCCGCTGCACAAATTCATGCGCCAGGGCCTCCTGCAGACAATTCACTTTGGTATATTGCGCTATCTCTAATAGCACCCGAGATATCACCAGATATATATTGGATTTTACCCTGACCCTGAGTGTCCGGCCCCATGAGACGGTCGTTGTCTCGGCCCCTGGAGGTCCGAGGACGTTCCCGCTGCACAGATTCATGCGCCAGGGCCTCCTACAGGTAATGCACTTTGATTTATTGCGCTATCTGTAATAGCACCCGAGATATCACCAGATATATATTGGATTTTTCCCTGACCCTGAGAGTCCGGCCCCATGAGAAGGTGGTTGTCTCATCCCTGGAGGTCCGAGGTCGTTCCCGCTGCACAGATTCATGCGCCAGGGCCTCCTACAGACAATGCACTTTGATTTATTGCGCTATCTGTAATAGCAATCGAGATATCACCAGATATATATTGGATTTTTCACTGACCCTGAGTGTCCGGCCCCATGCGGCGGTCGTTTTCTCGGCCGCTGGTGGTCCGAGGTCGTTCCCGCTGCACAGGTTCATGCGCCAGGGTCTCCTACAGACAATGCACTTTGATTTATTGCGGTATCTGTAATAGCACCCGAGATATCACCATATATATATTGGATTTTCCCCTGACCCTGAGTGTCCGGCCCCATGAGACTGTGGTTTTCTCGGCCCCTGGTGGTCCGAGGTCGTTCCCGCTGCACAGGTTCATGCGCCAGGGCCTCCTACAGACAATGCACTTTGATTTATTGCGCTATCTGTAATAGCACCCGAGATATCAGCAGATATATATTGGATTTTTCACTGACAGTGAGTGTCCGGCCCCATGAGACGGTCGTTGTCTCGGCCCCTGGAGGTCCGAGGACGTTCCCGCTGCACAGATTCATGCGCCAGGGCCTCCTACAGACAATGCACTTTGATTTATTGCGCTATCTGTAATAGCACCCGAGATATCACCAGATATATATTGGATTTTCCCCAGACCCTGAGTGTGCGGCCGCATAAGACTGTAGTTTTCTCGGCCCCTGGTGGTCCGAGGTCGTTCCCGCTGCACAGGTTCATGCGCCAGGGCCTCCTACAGACAATGCACTTTGATTTATTGCGCTATCTGTAATAGCACCCGAGATATCACCACATATATATTGCATTTTTCAATGACCCAGAGTAACCGGCCCCATGAGACGGTGGTTTTCTCGGCCCCTGGCGGTCCGAGGTCGTTCCCGCTGCACAGATGCATGCGCCAGGGCCTCCTGCAGATAATTCACTTTGGTTTATTGCGCTATCTGTAATAGCACCCGAGATATCACCAGTTATATATTGGACTTTTCCCTGACCATGAGTGTCCGGCCCCATGAGACTGTGGTTTTCTCGGCCCCTGGTGGTCCGAGGTTGTTCCCGCTGCACGGATTCATGCGCCAGGGCCTCCTACAGACAATGCACTTTGATTTATTGCTCTATCTGTAATAGCACCCGAGATATCACCAGATATATATAGGATTTTCCCCTGACCCTGAGTGTCCGGCCCCATGAGACTGTGGTTTTCTCGGCCCCTGGTGGTCCGAGGTCGTTCCCGCTGCACAGATACATGCGCCAGGGCCTCCTGCAGACAATGCACTTTGATTTATTGCGCTATCTGTAATAGCACCCGAGATATCACCAGTTATATATTGGATTTTCCCCTGACCCTGAGTGTCCGGCCCCATGAGACTGTGGTTTTCTCGGCCCCTGGTGGTCCGAGGTCGTTCCGTTGCACAGATTCATGCGCCACGGCCTCCTGCAGATAATTCACTTTGGTTTATTGCGCTATCTCTAATAGCACCCGAGATATCACCAGATATATATTGGATTTTCCCCTGAACCTGAGTGTCCGGCCCCATGAGATGGTGGTTTTCTCGGCCCCTGGTGATCCGAGGTCGTTCCCGCTGCACAGATTCATGCACCAGGGCCTCTTGCAGACTATTCACTTTGGTTTATTGCGCTATCACTAATAGCACCCGAGATATCACCAGATATATATTGGATTTTTCACTGACCCTGAGTGTCCGGCCCCATGAGACTGTGGTTTTCTCGGCCCCTGGTGGTCCGAGGTCGTTCCCGCTGCACAGATTCATGCGCCAGGGCCTCCTGCAGACAATTCACTTTGGTTTATTGCGCTATCTGTAATAGCACCCGAGATATCACCAGATATATATTGGATTTTTCACTGACCCTAAGTGTCCGGCCCCTCGGGACGGTGGTTTTCTCGGCCCCTGGTGGTCCGAGGTCGTTCCCGCTGCAGAGATTCATGCGCCAGGGCCTCCTACAGACAATGCACTTTGATTTATTGCGCTATCTGTAATAGCACCCGAGATATCACCAGATATATATTGGATTTTCCCCTGACCCTGAGTGTCCGGCCCCATGAGACGGTCGCTTTCTCGGCCCCTGGTGGTCCGAGGTCGTTCCCGCTGCACAGATTCATGCACCAGGGACTCCTGCAGATAATTCACTTTGGTTTATTGCGCTATCTCTAATAGCACCCGAGATATCAGCAGATATATATTGGATTTTTCACTGACAGTGAGTGTCCGGCCCCATGAGACGGTCGTTTTCTCGGCCCCTGGTGGTCCGAGGTCGTTCCCGCTGCACAGATTCATGCACCAGGGCCTCCTACAGGTAATGTACTTTGATTTATTGCGCTATCTGTAATAGCACCCGAGATATCACCAGATATATATTGGATTTTACCCTGACCCTGAGTGTCCGGCACCATGAGACTGTGGTTTTTTCTGCCCCTGGTGGTCCGACGTCTTTCCCGCTGCACAAATTCATGCGCCAGGGCCTCCTGCAGACAATTCACTTTGGTTTATTGCGCTATCTCTAATAGCACCCGAGATATCACCAGATATATATTGGATTTTACCCTGACCCTGAGTGTCCGGCCCCATGAGACGGTCGTTGTCTCGGCCCCTGGAGGTCCGAGGACGTTCCCGCTGCACAGATTCATGCGCCAGGGCCTCCTACAGGTAATGCACTTTGATTTATTGCGCTATCTGTAATAGCACCCGAGATATCACCAGATATATATTGGATTTTTCCCTGACCCTGAGAGTCCGGCCCCATGAGAAGGTGGTTGTCTCATCCCTGGAGGTCCGAGGTCGTTCCCGCTGCACAGATTCATGCGCCAGGGCCTCCTACAGACAATGCACTTTGATTTATTGCGCTATCTGTAATAGCAATCGAGATATCACCAGATATATATTGGATTTTTCACTGACCCTGAGTGTCCGGCCCCATGCGGCGGTCGTTTTCTCGGCCGCTGGTGGTCCGAGGTCGTTCCCGCTGCACAGGTTCATGCGCCAGGGTCTCCTACAGACAATGCACTTTGATTTATTGCGGTATCTGTAATAGCACCCGAGATATCACCATATATATATTGGATTTTCCCCTGACCCTGAGTGTCCGGCCCCATGAGACTGTGGTTTTCTCGGCCCCTGGTGGTCCGAGGTCGTTCCCGCTGCACAGGTTCATGCGCCAGGGCCTCCTACAGACAATGCACTTTGATTTATTGCGCTATCTGTAATAGCACCCGAGATATCAGCAGATATATATTGGATTTTTCACTGACAGTGAGTGTCCGGCCCCATGAGACGGTCGTTGTCTCGGCCCCTGGAGGTCCGAGGACGTTCCCGCTGCACAGATTCATGCGCCAGGGCCTCCTACAGACAATGCACTTTGATTTATTGCGCTATCTGTAATAGCACCCGAGATATCACCAGATCTATATTGGATTTTCCACTGACCCTGAGTGTCCGGCCCCATGAGACTGTGGTTTTCTCGGCCCCTGGAGGTCCGAGGACGTTCCCGCTGCACAGATTCATGCGCCAGGGCCTCCTACAGGTAATGCACTTTGATTTATTGCGCTATGTGTAATAGGACCCGAGATATCAGCAGATATATATTGGATTTTTCACTGACAGTGAGTGTCCGGCCCCATGAGACGGTCGTTTTTTCGGCCCCTGGTGGTCCGACGTCTTTCCCGCTGCACAGATTCATGCGCCAGGGCCTCCTGCAGACAATTCACTTTGGTTTATTGCGCTATCTCTAATAGCACCCGAGATATCACCAGATATATATTGGATTTTCCCCTGACCCTGAGTGTCCGGCCCCATGAGACTGTGGTTTTCTCGGCCCCTGGTCGTCCGAGGTCGTTCCCGCTGAACAGATTCATGCGCCAGGGCCTCCTACAGACAATGCACTTTGATTTATTGCGCTATCTGTAATAGCACCCGAGATATCACCAGATCTATATTGGATTTTCCACTGACCCTGAGTGTCCGGCCCCATGAGACTGTGGTTTTCTCGGCCCCTGGAGGTCCGAGAACGTTCCCGCTGCACAGATTCATGCGCCAGGGCCTCCTACAGGTAATGCACTTTGATTTATTGCGCTATCTGTAATAGCACCCGAGATATCACCAGATATATATTGGATTTTACCCTGACCCTGAGTGTCCGGCCCCATGAGACTGTGGTTTTTTCGGCCCCTGGTGGTCCGACGTCTTTCCCGCTGCACAAATTCATGCGCCAGGGCCTCCTGCAGACAATTCACTTTGGTTTATTGCGCTATCTCTAATAGCACCCGAGATATCACCAGATATATATTGGATTTTCCCCTGACCCTGAGTGTCCGGCCCCATGAGACTGTGGTTTTGTCGGCCCCAGGTCGTCCGAGGTCGTTCCCGCTGAACAGATTCATGCGCCAGGGCCTCCTACAGACAATGCACTTTGATTTATTGCGCTATCTGTAATAGCACCCGAGATATCAGCAGATATATATTGGATTTTTCACTGACCCTAAGTGTCCGGCCCCTCGGGACGGTGGTTTTCTCGGCCCCTGGTGGTCCGCGGTCGTTCCCGCTGCACATATTCATGCGCCAGGGCCTCCTACAGACAATGCACTTTGATTTATTGCGCTATCTGTAATAGCACCCGAGATATCACCAGATATATATTGGATTTTCCCCTGACCCTGAGTGTCCGGCCCCATGAGACGGTCGTTTTCTCGGCCCCTGGTGGTCCGAGGTCGTTCCCGCTGCACAGATTCGTGCGCCAGGGTCTCCTGCAGATAATTCACTTTGGTTTATTGCGCTATCTCTAATAGCACCCGAGATATCACCAGATATATAATGGATTTTTCCATGACCCTGAGTGAACGGCCCCATGAGACTGTGGTTTTCTCGGCCCCTGGTGGTCCGATGTCGTTCCCGCTGCACAGGTTCATGCGCCAGGGTCTCCTACAGACAATGCACTTTCATTTATTGCGCTATCTGTAATAGCACCCGAGATATCACCACCTATATATTGGATTTTTCCCTGACCCTGAGCGTCCGGCCCCATGAGACGGTCGTTTTCTCGGCCCCTGGTGGTCCGAGGTCGTTCCCGCTGCACAGGTTCATGCGCCAGGGTCTCCTACAGACAATGCACTTTGATTTATTCCGGTATCTGTAATAGCACCCGAGATATCACCATATATATATTGGATTTTCCCCTGACCCTGAGTGTCCGGCTCCATGAGACTGTGGTTTTCTCGGCCCCTGGTGGTCCGAGGTCGTTCCCGTTGCACAGATTCATGCGCCAGGGCCTCCTGCAGATAATTCACTTTGGTTTATTGCGCTATCTCTAATAGCACCCGAGATATCACCAGATATATATTGGATTTTCCCGTGACCCTGAGTGTCCGGCCCCATGAGACTGTGGTTTTCTCGGCCCCTGGTCGTCCGAGGTCGTTCCCGCTGAACAGATTCATGCGCCAGGGCCTCCTACAGACAATGCACTTTGATTTATTGCGCTATCTGTAATAGCACCCGAGATATCACCAGATATATATTGGATTTTACCCTGACCCTGAGTGTCCGGCCCCATGAGACGGTCGTTGTCTCGGCCCCTGGAGGTCCGAGGACGTTCCCGCTGCACAGATTCATGCGCCAGGGCCTCCTACAGGTAATGCACTTTGATTTATTGCGCTATCTGTAATAGCACCCGAGATATCACCAGATCTATATTGGATTTTCCACTGACCCTGAGTGTCCGGCCCCATGAGACTGTGGTTTTCTCGGCCCCTGGAGGTCCGAGGACGTTCCCGCTGCACAGATTCATGCGCCAGGGCCTCCTACAGGTAATGCACTTTGATTTATTGCGCTATCTGTAATAGGACCCGAGATATCAGCAGATATATATTGGATTTTTCACTGACAGTGAGTGTCCGGCCCCATGAGACGGTCGTTTTTTCGGCCCCTGGTGGTCCGACGTCTTTCCCGCTGCACAGATTCATGCGCCAGGGCCTCCTGCAGACAATTCACTTTGGTTTATTGCGCTATCTCTAATAGCACCCGAGATATCACCAGATATATGTTGGATTTTCCCCTGACCCTGAGTGTCCGGCCCCATGAGACTGTGGTTTTCTCGGCCCCTGGTCGTCCGAGGTCGTTCCCGCTGAACAGATTCATGCGCCAGGGCCTCCTACAGACAATGCACTTTGATTTATTGCGCTATCTGTAATAGCACCCGAGATATCACCAGATCTATATTGGATTTTCCACTGACCCTGAGTGTCCGGCCCCATGAGACTGTGGTTTTCTCGGCCCCTGGAGGTCCGAGGACGTTCCCGCTGCACAGATTCATGCGCCAGGGCCTCCTACAGGTAATGCACTTTGATTTATTGCGCTATCTGTAATAGCACCCGAGATATCACCAGATATATATTGGATTTTACCCTGACCCTGAGTGTCCGGCCCCATGAGACTGTGGTTTTTTCGGCCCCTGGTGGTCCGACGTCTTTCCCGCTGCACAAATTCATGCGCCAGGGCCTCCTGCAGACAATTCACTTTGGTTTATTGCGCTATCTCTAATAGCACCCGAGATATCACCAGATATATATTGGATTTTACCCTGACCCTGAGTGTCCGGCCCCATGAGACGGTCGTTGTCTCGGCCCCTGGAGGTCTGAGGACGTTCCCGCTGCACAGATTCATGCGCCAGGGCCTCCTACAGGTAATGCACTTTGATTTATTGCGCTATCTGTAATAGCACCCGAGATATCACCAGATATATATTGGATTTTTCCCTGACCCTGAGAGTCCGGCCCCATGAGAAGGTGGTTGTCTCATCCCTGGAGGTCCGAGGTCGTTCCCGCTGCACAGATTCATGCGCCAGGGCCTCCTACAGACAATGCACTTTGATTTATTGCGCTATCTGTAATAGCAATCGAGATATCACCAGATATATATTGGATTTTTCACTGACCCTGAGTGTCCGGCCCCATGCGGCGGTCGTTTTCTCGGCCGCTGGTGGTCCGAGGTCGTTCCCGCTGCACAGGTTCATGCGCCAGGGTCTCCTACAGACAATGCACTTTGATTTATTGCGGTATCTGTAATAGCACCCGAGATATCACCATATATATATTGGATTTTCCCCTGACCCTGAGTGTCCGGCCCCATGAGACTGTGGTTTTCTCGGCCCCTGGTGGTCCGAGGTCGTTCCCGCTGCACAGGTTCATGCGCCAGGGCCTCCTACAGACAATGCACTTTGATTTATTGCGCTATCTGTAATAGCACCCGAGATATCAGCAGATATATATTGGATTTTTCACTGACAGTGAGTGTCCGGCCCCATGAGACGGTCGTTTTCTCGGCCCCTGGTGGTCCGAGGTCGTTCCCGCTGCACAGATTCATGCGCCAGGGCCTCCTGCAGATAATTCACTTTGGTTTATTGCGCTATCTCTAATAGCACCCGAGATATCACCAGATATATATTGGATTTTTCCCTGACCCTGAGTGAACGGCCCCATGAGACTGTGGTTTTCTCGGCCCCTGGTGGCCCGAGGTCGTTCCCGCTGCACAGGTTCATGCGCCAGGGTCTCCTACAGATAATGCACTTTGACTTATTGCGCTATCTGTAATAGCACCCGAGATATCACCGCCTATATATTGGATTTTTCCCTGACCCTGAGTGTCCGGCCCCATGAGACGGTCGTTTTCTCGGCCCCTGGTGGTCCGAGGTCGTTCCCGCTGCACAGGTTCATGCGCCAGGGCCTCCTACAGACAATGCACTATGATTTATTGCGCTATCTGTAATAGCACCCGAGATATCACCAGATATATATTGGATTTTACCCTGACCCTGAGTGTCCGGCCCCATGAGACTGCGGTTTTTTCGGCCCCTGGTGGTCCGAGGTCGTTCCCGCTGCACAGATTCATGCGCCAGGGCCTCCTACAGACAATGCACTTTGATTTATTGCGCTATCTCTAATAGCACCCGAGATATCACCAGGTATATATTGGATTTTCCCCTGACCCTGAGTGTCCGGCCCCATGAGACTGTGGTTTTCTCGGCGCCTGGTGGTCCGAGGTCGTTCCCGTTGCACAGATTCATGCGCCAGGGCCTCCTACAGACAGTGCACTTTGATTTATTGCGCTATCTGTAATAGCACCCGAGATATCACCAGATTTATATTGGATTTTACCCTGACCCTGAGTGTCCGGCCCCATGAGACTGTGGTTTTTTCGGCCCCTGGTGGTCCGAGGTCGTTCCCGCTGTTCAGATTCATGCGCCAGGGCCTCCTGCAGACAATTCACTTTGGTTTATTGCGCTATCTCTAATAGCACCCGAGATATCACCAGATATATATTGGATTTTACCCTGACCCTGAGTGTCCGGCCCCATGAGACGGTCGTTGTCTCGGCCCCTGGAGGTCCGAGGACGTTCCCGCTTCACAGTTTCATGCGCCAGGGCCTCCTACAGACAATGCACTTTGGTTTATTGCGCTATCTCTAATAGCACCCGAGATATCACCAGGTATATATTGGATTTTCCCCTGACCCTGAGTGTCCGGCCCCATGAGACTGTGGTTTTCTCGGCCCCTGGTGGTCCGAGGTCGTTCCCGTTGCACAGATTCATGCGCCAGGGCCTCCTACAGACAATGCACTTTGATTTATTGCGCTATCTCTAATAGCACCCGAGATATCACCAGATATATATTGGATTTTCCCCTGACCCTGAGTGTCCGGCCCCATGAGACTGTGGTTTTGTCGGCCCCTGGTCGTCCGAGGTCGTTCCCGCTGAACAGATTCATGCGCCAGGGCCTCCTACAGACAATGCACTTTGATTTATTGCGCTATCTGTAATAGCACCCGAGATATCACCAGATATATATTGGATTTTTCACTGACCCTAAGTGTCCGGCCCCTCGGGACTGTGGTTTTCTCGGCCCCTGGTGGTCCGAGGTCGTTCCCGCTGCACAGATTCATGCACCAGGGCCTCCTGCAGATAATTCACTTTGGTTTATTGCGCTATCTCTAATAGCACCCGAGATATCAGCAGATATATATTGGATTTTTCACTGACAGTGAGTGTCCGGCCCCATGAGACGGTCGTTTTCTCGGCCCCTGGTGGTCCGAGGTCGTTCCCGCTGCACAGATTCATGCACCAGGGCCTCCTACAGGTAATGCACTTTGATTTATTGCGCTATCTGTAATAGCACCCGAGATATCACCAGATATATATTGGATTTTACCCTGACCCTGAGTGTCCGGCCCCATGAGACTGTGGTTTTTTCGGCCCCTGGTGGTCCGACGTCTTTCCCGCTGCACAAATTCATGCGCCAGGGCCTCCTGCAGACAATTCACTTTGGTTTATTGCGCTATCTCTAATAGCACCCGAGATATCACCAGATATATATTGGATTTTACCCTGACCCTGAGTGTCCGGCCCCATGAGACGGTCGTTGTCTCGGCCCCTGGAGGTCCGAGGACGTTCCCGCTGCACAGATTCATGCGCCAGGGCCTCCTACAGGTAATGCACTTTGATTTATTGCGCTATCTGTAATAGCACCCGAGATATCACCAGATATACATTGGATTTTTCCCTGACCCTGAGAGTCCGGCCCCATGAGAAGGTGGTTGTCTCATCCCTGGAGGTCCGAGGTCGTTCCCGCTGCACAGATTCATGCGCCAGGGCCTCCTACAGACAATGCACTTTGATTTATTGCGCTATCTGTAATAGCAATCGAGATATCACCAGATATATATTCGATTTTTCACTGACCCTGAGTGTCCGGCCCCATGCGGCGGTCGTTTTCTCGGCCGCTGGTGGTCCGAGGTCGTTCCCGCTGCACAGGTTCATGCGCCAGGGTCTCCTACAGACAATGCACTTTGATTTATTGCGGTATCTGTAATAGCACCCGAGATATCACCATATATATATTGGATTTTCCCCTGACCCTGAGTGTCCGGCCCCATGAGACTGTGGTTTTCTCGGCCCCTGGTGGTCCGAGGTCGTTCCCGCTGCACAGGTTCATGCGCCAGGGCCTCCTACAGACAATGCACTTTGATTTATTGCGCTATCTGTAATAGCACCCGAGATATCAGCAGATATATATTGGATTTTTTACTGACAGTGAGTGTCCGGCCCCATGAGACGGTCGTTTTCTCGGCCCCTGGTGGTCCGAGGTCGTTCCCGCTGCACAGATTCATGCGCCAGGGCCTCCTGCAGATAATTCACTTTGGTTTATTGCGCTATCTCTAATAGCACCCGAGATATCACCAGATATATATTGGATTTTTCCCTGACCCTGAGTGAACGGCCCCATGAGACTGTGGTTTTCTCGGCCCCTGGTGGTCCGAGGTCGTTCCCGCTGCACAGGTTCATGCGCCAGGGCCTCCTACAGACAATGAACTTTGATTTATTGCGCTATCTCTAATAGCACCCGAGATATCACCAGGTATATATTGGATTTTCCCCTGACCCTGAGTGTCCGGCCCCATGAGACTGTGGTTTTCTCGGCCCCTGGTGGTCCGAGGTCGTTCCCGTTGCACAGATTCATGCGCCAGGGCCTCCTACAGACAGTGCACTTTGATTTATTGCGCTATCTGTAATAGCACCCGAGATATCACCAGATTTATATTGGGTTTTACCCTGACCCTGAGTGGCCGGCCCCATGAGACTGTGGTTTTTTCGGCCCCTGGTGGTCCGAGGTCGTTCCCGCTGCACAGATTCATGCGCCAGGGCCTCCTGCAGACAATTCACTTTGGTTTATTGCGCTATCTCTAATAGCACCCGAGATATCACCAGATATATATTGGATTTTACCCTGACCCTGAGTGTCCGGCCCAATGAGACGGTCGTTGTCTCGGCCCCTGGAGGTCCGAGGACGTTCCCGCTTCACAGTTTCATGCGCCAGGGACTCCTACAGACAATGCACTTTGGTTTATTGCGCTATCTCTAATAGCACCCGAGATATCACCAGGTATATATTGGATTTTCCCCTGACCCTGAGTGTCCGGCCCCATGAGACTGTGGTTTTTTCGGCCCCTGGTGGTCCGAGGTCGTTCCCGCTGCACAGATTCATGCGCCAGGGCCTCCTGCAGACAATTCACTTTGGTTTATTGCGCTATCTCTAATAGCACCCGAGATATCACCAGATATATATTGGATTTTACCCTGACCCTGAGTGTCCGGCCCCATGAGACGGTCGTTGTCTCGGCCCCTGGAGGTCCGAGGACGTTCCCGCTTCACAGTTTCATGCGCCAGGGCCTCCTACAGACAATGCACTTTGGTTTATTGCGCTATCTCTAATAGCACCCGAGATATCACCAGGTATATATTGGATTTTCCCCTGACCCTGAGTGTCCGGCCCCATGAGACTGTGGTTTTCTCGGCCCCTGGTGGTCCGAGGTCGTTCCCGTTGCACAGATTCATGCGCCAGGGCCTCCTACAGACAATGCACTTTGATTTATTGCGCTATCTCTAATAGCACCCGAGATATCACCAGATATATATTGGATTTTCCCCTGACCCTGAGTGTCCGGCCCCATGAGACTGTGGTTTTGTCGGCCCCTGGTCGTCCGAGGTCGTTCCCGCTGAACAGATTCATGCGCCAGGGCCTCCTACAGGTAATGCACTTTGATTTATTGCGCTATCTGTAATAGCACCCGAGATATCACCAGATATATATTGGATTTTACCCTGACCCTGAGTGTCCGGCCCCTCGGGACGGTAGTTTTCTCGGCCCCTGGTGGTCCGAGGTCGTTCCCGCTGCACAGATTCATGCGCCAGGGCCTCCTACAGACAATGCACTTTGATTTATTGCGCTATCTGTAATAGCACCCGAGATATCACCAGATATATATTGGATTTTCCCCTGACCCTGAGTGTCCGGCCCCATGAGACGGTCGTTTTCTCGGCCCCTGGTGGTCCGAGGTCGTTCCCGCTGCACAGATTCATGCACCAGGGCCTCCTGCAGATAATTCACTTTGGTTTATTGCGCTATCTCTAATAGCACCCGAGATATCAGCAGATATATATTGGATTTTTCACTGACAGTGAGTGTCCGGCCCCATGAGACGGTCGTTTTCTCGGCCCCTGGTGGTCCGAGGTCGTTCCCGCTGCACAGATTCGTGCGCCAGGGTCTCCTGCAGATAATTCACTTTGGTTTATTGCGCTATCTCTAATAGCACCCGAGATATCACCAGATATATATTGGATTTTTCCCTGACCCTGAGTGAACGACCCCATGAGACTGTGGTTTTCTCGGCCCCTGGTGGTCCGAGGTCGTTCCCGCTGCACAGGTTCATGCGCCAGGGTCTCCTACAGGCAATGCACTTTCATTTATTGCGCTATCTGTAATAGCACCCGAGATATCACCACCTATATATTGGATTTTTCCCTGACCCTGAGCGTCCGGCCCCATGAGACGGTCGTTTTCTCGGCCCCTGGTGGTCCGAGGTCGTTCCCGCTGCACAGGTTCATGCGCCAGGGTCTCCTACAGACAATGCACTTTGATTTATTCCGGTATCTGTAATAGCACCCGAGATATCACCATATATATATTGGATTTTCCCCTGACCCTGAGTGTCCGGCCCCATGAGACTGTGGTTTTCTCGGCCCCTGGTGGTCCGAGGTCGTTCCCGTTGCACAGATTCATGCGCCAGGGCCTCCTGCAGATAATTCACTTTGGTTTATTGCGCTATCTCTAATAGCACCCGAGATATCACCAGATATATATTGGATTTTCCCGTGACCCTGAGTGTCCGGCCCCATGAGACTGTGGTTTTCTCGGCCCCTGGTCGTCCGAGGTCGTTCCCGCTGAACAGATTCATGCGCCAGGGCCTCCTACAGACAATGCACTTTGATTTATTGCGCTATCTGTAATAGCACCCGAGATATCACCAGATATATATTGGATTTTACCCTGACCCTGAGTGTCCGGCCCCATGAGACGGTCGTTGTCTCGGCCCCTGGAGGTCCGAGGACGTTCCCGCTGCACAGATTCATGCGCCAGGGCCTCCTGCAGACAATTCACTTTGGTTTATTGCGCTATCTCTAATAGCACCCGAGATATCACCAGGTATATATTGGATTTTACCCTGACCCTGAGTGTCCGGCCCCATGAGACGGTCGTTGTCTCGGCCCCTGGAGGTCCGAGGACGTTCCCGCTTCACAGTTTCATGCGCCAGGGACTCCTACAGACAATGCACTTTGGTTTATTGCGCTATCTCTAATAGCACCCGAGATATCACCAGGTATATATTGGATTTTCCCCTGACCCTGAGTGTCCGGCCCCATGAGACTGTGGTTTTTTCGGCCCCTGGTGGTCCGAGGTCGTTCCCGCTGCACAGATTCATGCGCCAGGGCCTCCTGCAGACAATTCACTTTGGTTTATTGCGCTATCTCTAATAGCACCCGAGATATCACCAGATATATATTGGATTTTACCCTGACCCTGAGTGTCCGGCCCCATGAGACGGTCGTTGTCTCGGCCCCTGGAGGTCCGAGGACGTTCCCGCTTCACAGTTTCATGCGCCAGGGCCTCCTACAGACAATGCACTTTGATTTATTGCGCTATCTCTAATAGCACCCGAGATATCACCAGGTATATATTGGATTTTCCCCTGACCCTGAGTGTCCGGCCCCATGAGACTGTGGTTTTCTCGGCCCCTGGTGGTCCGAGGTCGTTCCCGTTGCACAGATTCATGCGCCAGGGCCTCCTACAGACAATGCACTTTGATTTATTGCGCTATCTCTAATAGCACCCGAGATATCACCAGATATATATTGGATTTTCCCCTGACCCTGAGTGTCCGGCCCCATGAGACTGTGGTTTTGTCGGCCCCTGGTCGTCCGAGGTCGTTCCCGCTGAACAGATTCATGCGCCAGGGCCTCCTACAGACAATGCACTTTGATTTATTGCGCTATCTGTAATAGCACCCGAGATATCACCAGATATATATTGGATTTTTCACTGACCCTAAGTGTCCGGCCCCTCGGGACGGTAGTTTTCTCGGCCCCTGGTGGTCCGAGGTCGTTCCCGCTGCACAGATTCATGCGCCAGGGCCTCCTACAGACAATGCACTTTGATTTATTGCGCTATCTGTAATAGCACCCGAGATATCACCAGATATATATTGGATTTTCCCCTGACCCTGAGTGTCCGGCCCCATGAGACGGTCGTTTTCTCGGCCCCTGGTGGTCCGAGGTCGTTCCCGCTGCACAGATTCATGCACCAGGGCCTCCTGCAGATAATTCACTTTGGTTTATTGCGCTATCTGTAATAGCACCCGAGATATCAGCAGATATATATTGGATTTTTCACTGATCCTGAGTGACCGGCCCCATGAGACGGTAGTTTTCTCGGCCCCTGGTGGTCCGAGGTCGTTCCCGCTGCACAGATTCATGCGCCAGGGCCTCCTGCAGATAATTCTCTTTGGTTTATTGCGCTATCTCTAATAGCACCCGAGATATCACCAGATATATATTGGATTTTCCCCTGACCCTGAGTGTCCGGCCCCATGAGACTTTATTTTTCTCGGCCCCTGGTGGTCCGAGGTCGTTCCCGCTGCACAGGTTCATGCGCCAGGGTCTCCTACAGACAATGCACATTGATTTATTGCGCTATCTGTAATAGCACCCGAGATATCACCACATATATATTGGATTTTTCACTGACCCTGAGTGTCCGGCCCCATGAGACGGTGGTTTTCTCGGTCCCTGGTGTTCCAAGGTCGTTCCCGCTGCACAGATTCATGCGCCAGGGCCTCCTACAGACAATGCACTTTGATTTATTGCGCTATCTCTAATAGCACCCGAGATATCAGCAGATATATATTGGATTTTTCACTGACAGTGAGTGTCCGGCCCCATGAGACGGTCGTTTTCTCGGCCCCTGGTGGTCCGAGGTCGTTCCCGCTGCACAGATTCGTGCGCCAGGGTCTCCTGCAGATAATTCACTTTGGTTTATTGCGCTATCTCTAATAGCACCCGAGATATCACCAGATATATATTGGATTTTTCCCTGACCCTGAGTGAACGGCCCCATGAGACTGTGGTTTTCTCGGCCCCTGGTGGTCCGAGGTCGTTCCCGCTGCACAGGTTCATGCGCCAGGGTCTCCTACAGACAATGCACTTTCATTTATTGCGCTATCTGCAATAGCACCCGAGATATCACCACCTATATATTGGATTTTTCCCTGACCCTGAGCGTCCGGCCCCATGAGACGGTCGTTTTCTCGGCCCCTGGTGGTCCGAGGTCGTTCCCGCTGCACAGGTTCATGCGCCAGGGTCTCCTACAGACAATGCACTTTGATTTATTCCGGTATCTGTAATAGCACCCGAGATATCACCAGATATATATTGGATTTTCCCCTGACCCTGAGTGTCCGGCCCCATGAGACTGTGGTTTTCTCGGCCCCTGGTGGTCCGAGGTCGTTCCCGTTGCACAGATTCATGCGCCAGAGCCTCCTGCAGATAATTCACTTTGGTTTATTGCGCTATCTCTAATAGCACCCGAGATATCACCAGATATATATTGGATTTTCCCGTGACCCTGAGTGTCCGGCCCCATGAGACTGTGGTTTTCTCGGCCCCTGGTCGTCCGAGGTCGTTCCCGCTGAACAGATTCATGCGCCAGGGCCTCCTACAGACAATGCACTTTGATTTATTGCGCTATCTGTAATAGCACCCGAGATATCACCAGATATATATTGGATTTTACCCTGACCCTGAGTGTCCGGCCCCATGAGACGGTCGTTGTCTCGGCCCCTGGAGGTCCGAGGAAGTTCCCGCTGCACAGATTCATGCGCCAGGGCCTCCTACAGGTAATGCACTTTGATTTATTGCGCTATCTGTAATAGCACCCGAGATATCACCAGATCTATATTGGATTTTCCACTGACCCTGAGTGTCCGGCCCCATGAGACTGTGGTTTTCTCGGCCCCTGGAGGTCCGAGGACGTTCCCGCTGCACAGATTCATGCGCCAGGGCCTCCTACAGGTAATGCACTTTGATTTATTGCGCTATCTGTAATAGGACCCGAGATATCACCAGATATATATTGGATTTTTCCCTGACCCTGAGTGTCCGGCCCCATGAGACGGTCGTTGTCTCGGCCCCTGGAGGTCCGAGGACGTTCCCGCTGCACAGATTCATGCGCCAGGGCCTCCTGCAGACAATTCACTTTGGTTTATTGCGCTATCTCTAATAGCACCCGAGATATCACCAGATATATATTGGATTTTTCACTGACCCTAAGTGTCCGGCCCCTCGGGACGGTAGTTTTCTCGGCCCCTGGTGGTCCGAGGTCGTTCTCGCTGCACAGATTCATGCGCCAGGGCCTCCTACAGACAATGCACTTTGATTTATTGCGCTATCTGTAATAGCACCCGAGATATCACCAGATATATATTGGATTTTCCCCTGACCCTGAGTGTCCGGCCCCATGAGACGGTCGTTTTCTCGGCCCCTGGTGGTCCGAGGTCGTTCCCGCTGCACAGATTCATGCACCAGGGCCTCCTGCAGATAATTCACTTTGGTTTATTGCGCTATCTCTAATAGCACCCGAGATATCAGCAGATATATATTGGATTTTTCACTGACAGTGAGTGTCCGGCCCCATGAGACGGTCGTTTTCTCGGCCCCTGGTGGTCCGAGGTCGTTCCCGCTGCACAGATTCGTGCGCCAGGGTCTCCTGCAGATAATTCACTTTGGTTTATTGCGCTATCTCTAATAGCACCCGAGATATCACCAGATATATATTGGATTTTTCCCTGACCCTGAGTGAACGGCCCCATGAGACTGTGGTTTTCTCGGCCCCTGGTGGTCCGAGGTCGTTCCCGCTGCACAGGTTCATGCGCCAGGGTCTCCTACAGACAATGCACTTTCATTTATTGCGCTATCTGCAATAGCTCCCGAGATATCACCACCTATATATTGGATTTTTCCCTGACCCTGAGCGTCCGGCCCCATGAGACGGTCGTTTTCTCGGCCCCTGGTGGTCCGAGGTCGTTCCCGCTGCACAGGTTCATGCGCCAGGGTCTCCTACAGACAATGCACTTTGATTTATTCCGGTATCTGTAATAGCACCCGAGATATCACCATATATATATTGGATTTTCCCCTGACCCTGAGTGTCCGGCCCCATGAGACTGTGGTTTTCTCGGCCCCTGGTGGTCCGAGGTCGTTCCCGTTGCACAGATTCATGCGCCAGAGCCTCCTGCAGATAATTCACTTTGGTTTATTGCGCTATCTCTAATAGCACCCGAGATATCACCAGATATATATTGGATTTTCCCGTGACCCTGAGTGTCCGGCCCCATGAGACTGTGGTTTTCTCGGCCCCTGGTCGTCCGAGGTCGTTCCCGCTGAACAGATTCATGCGCCAGGGCCTCCTACAGACAATGCACTTTGATTTATTGCGCTATCTGTAATAGCACCCGAGATATCACCAGATATATATTGGATTTTACCCTGACCCTGAGTGTCCGGCCCCATGAGACGGTCGTTGTCTCGGCCCCTGGAGGTCCGAGGACGTTCCCGCTGCACAGATTCATGCGCCAGGGCCTCCTACAGGTAATGCACTTTGATTTATTGCGCTATCTGTAATAGCACCCGAGATATCACCAGATCTATATTGGATTTTCCACTGACCCTGAGTGTCCGGCCCCATGAGACTGTGGTTTTCTCGGCCCCTGGAGGTCCGAGGACGTTCCCGCTGCACAGATTCATGCGCCAGGGCCTCCTACAGGTAATGCACTTTGATTTATTGCGCTATCTGTAATAGGACCCGAGATATCACCAGATATATATTGGATTTTTCCCTGACCCTGAGTGTCCGGCCCCATGAGAAGGTGGTTGTCTCGCCCCTGGTGCTCCGAGGTCGTTCCCGCTGCACAGATTCATGCACCAGGGCCTCCTGCAGATAATTCACTTTGGTTTATTGCGCTATCTCTAATAGCACCCGAGATATCAGCAGATATATATTGGATTTTTCACTGACAGTGAGTGTCCGGCCCCATGAGACGGTCGTTTTTTCGGCCCCTGGTGGTCCGACGTCTTTCCCGCTGCACAGATTCATGCGCCAGGGCCTCCTGCAGACAATTCACTTTGGTTTATTGCGCTATCTCTAATAGCACCCGAGATATCACCAGATATATATTGGATTTTACCCTGACACTGAGTGTCCGGCCCCATGAGACGGTCGTTGTCTCGGCCCCTGGAGGTCCGAGGACGTTCCCGCTGCACAGATTCATGCGCCAGGGCCTCCTACAGGTAATGCACTTTGATTTATTGCGCTATCTGTAATAGCACCCGAGATATCACCAGATATATATTGGATTTTTCCCTGACCCTGAGAGTCCGGCCCCATGAGAAGGTGGTTGTCTCATCCCTGGAGGTCCGAGGTCGTTCCCGCTGCACAGATTCATGCGCCAGGGCCTCCTACAGACAATGCACTTTGATTTATTGCGCTATCTCTAATAGCACCCGAGATATCACCAGATATATATTGGATTTTCCCGTGACCCTGAGTGTCCGGCCCCATGAGACTGTGGTTTTCTCGGCCCCTGGTCGTCCGAGGTCGTTCCCGCTGAACAGATTCATGCGCCAGGGCCTCCTACAGACAATGCACTTTGATTTATTGCGCTATCTGTAATAGCACCCGAGATATCACCAGATATATATTGGATTTTACCCTGACCCTGAGTGTCCGTCCCCATGAGACGGTCGTTGTCTCGGCCCCTGGAGGTCCGAGGGCGTTCCCGCTGCACAGATTCATGCGCCAGGGCCTCCTACAGGTAATGCACTTTGATTTATTGCGCTATCTGTAATAGCATCCGAGATATCACCAGATCTATATTGGATTTTCCACTGACCCTGAGTGTCCGGCCCCATGAGACTGTGGTTTTCTCGGCCCCTGGAGGTCCGAGGACGTTCCCGCTGCACAGATTCATGCGCCAGGGCCTCCTACAGGTAATGCACTTTGATTTATTGCGCTATCTGTAATAGGACCCGAGATATCACCAGATATATATTGGATTTTTCCCTGACCCTGAGTGTCCGGCCCCATGAGAAGGTGGTTGTCTCGCCCCTGGTGCTCCGAGGTCGTTCCCGCTGCACAGATTCATGCACCAGGGCCTCCTGCAGATAATTCACTTTGGCTTATTGCGCTATCTCTAATAGCACCCGAGATATCAGCAGATATATATTGGATTTTTCACTGACAGTGAGTGTCCGGCCCCATGAGACGGTCGTTTTTTCGGCCCCTGGTGGTCCGACGTCTTTCCCGCTGCACAGATTCATGCGCCAGGGCCTCCTGCAGACAATTCACTTTGGTTTATTGCGCTATCTCTAATAGCACCCGAGATATCACCAGATATATATTGGATTTTACCCTGACACTGAGTGTCCGGCCCCATGAGACGGTCGTTGTCTCGGCCCCTGGAGGTCCGAGGACGTTCCCGCTGCACAGATTCATGCGCCAGGGCCTCCTACAGGTAATGCACTTTGATTTATTGCGCTATCTGTAATAGCACCCGAGATATCACCAGATATATATTGGATTTTTCCCTGACCCTGAGAGTCCGGCCCCATGAGAAGGTGGTTGTCTCATCCCTGGAGGTCCGAGGTCGTTCCCGCTGCACAGATTCATGCGCCAGGGCCTCCTACAGACAATGCACTTTGATTTATTGCGCTATCTGTAATAGCAATCGAGATATCACCAGATATATATTGGATTTTTCACTGACCCTGAGTGTCCGGCCCCATGAGGCGGTCGTTTTCTCGGCCGCTGGTGGTCCGAGGTCGTTCCCGCTGCACAGGTTCATGCGCCAGGGTCTCCTACAGACAATGCACTTTGATTTATTGCGGTATCTGTAATAGCACCCGAGATATCACCATATATATATTGGATTTTCCCCTGACCCTGAGTGTCCGGCCCCATGAGACTGTGGTTTTCTCGGCCCCTGGTGGTCCGAGGTCGTTCCCGCTGCACAGGTTTATGCGCCAGGGCCTCCTACAGACAATGCACTTTGATTAATTGCGCTATCTGTAATAGCACCCGAGATATCAGCAGATATATATTGGATTTTTCACTGACAGTGAGTGTCCGGCCCCATGAGACGGTCGTTTTCTCGGCCCCTGGTGGTCCGAGGTCGTTCCCGCTGCACAGATTCATGCGCCAGGGCCTCCTGCAGATAATTCACTTTGGTTTATTGCGCTATCTCTAATAGCACCCGAGATATCACCAGATATATATTGGATTTTTCCCTGACCCTGAGAGTCCGGCCCCATGAGAAGGTGGTTGTCTCATCCCTGGAGGTCCGAGGTCGTTCCCGCTGCACAGATTCATGCGCCAGGGCCTCCTACAGACAATGCACTTTGATTTATTGCGCTATCTGTAATAGCAATCGAGATATCACCAGATATATATTGGATTTTTCACTGACCCTGAGTGTCCGGCCCCATGAGGCGGTCGTTTTCTCGGCCGCTGGTGGTCCGAGGTCGTTCCCGCTGCACAGGTTCATGCGCCAGGGTCTCCTACAGACAATGCACTTTGATTTATTGCGGTATCTGTAATAGCACCCGAGATATCACCATATATATATTGGATTTTCCCCTGACCCTGAGTGTCCGGCCCCATGAGACTGTGGTTTTCTCGGCCCCTGGTGGTCCGAGGTCGTTCCCGCTGCACAGGTTTATGCGCCAGGGCCTCCTACAGACAATGCACTTTGATTAATTGCGCTATCTGTAATAGCACCCGAGATATCAGCAGATATATATTGGATTTTTCACTGACAGTGAGTGTCCGGCCCCATGAGACGGTCGTTTTCTCGGCCCCTGGTGGTCCGAGGTCGTTCCCGCTGCACAGATTCATGCGCCAGGGCCTCCTGCAGATAATTCACTTTGGTTTATTGCGCTATCTCTAATAGCACCCGAGATATCACCAGATATATATTGGATTTTTCCCTGACCCTGAGTGAACGGCCCCATGAGACTGTGGTTTTCTCGGCCCCTGGTGGTCCGAGGTCGTTCCCGCTGCACAGGTTCATGCGCCAGGGTCTCCTACAGATAATGCACTTTGACTTATTGCGCTATCTGTAATAGCACCCGAGATATCACCACCTATATATTGGATTTTTCCCTGACCCTGAGTGTCCGGCCCCATGAGACTGTGGTTTTCTCGGCCCCTGGTGGTCCGAGGTCGTTCCCGTTGCACAGATTCATGCGCCAGGGCCTCCTGCAGATAATTCACTTTGGTTTATTGCGCTATCTCTAATAGCACCCGAGATATCACCAGATCTATATTGGATTTTCCACTGACCCTGAGTGTCCGGCCCCATGAGACGGTCGTTGTCTCGGCCCCTGGAGGTCCGAGGACGTTCCCGCTGCACAGATTCATGCGCCAGGGCCTCCTACAGGTAATGCACTTTGATTTATTGCGCTATCTGTAATAGCACCCGAGATATCACCAGATATATATTGGATTTTTCCCTGACCCTGAGAGTCCGGCCCCATGAGAAGGTGGTTGTCTCATCCCTGGAGGTTCGAGGTCGTTCCCGCTGCACAGATTCATGCGCCAGGGCCTCCTACAGACAATGCACTTTGATTTATTGCGCTATCTCTAATAGCACCCGAGATTTCACCAGGTATATATTGGATTTTCCCCTGACCCTGAGTGTCCGGCCCCATGAGACTGTGGTTTTCTCGGCCCCTGGTGGTCCGAGGTCGTTCCCGTTGCACAGATTCATGCGCCAGGGCCTCCTACAGACAATGCACTTTGATTTATTGCGCTATCTGTAATAGCACCCGAGATATCACCAGATTTATATTAGATTTTACCCTGACCCTGAGTGTCCGGCCCCATGAGACTGTGGTTTTTTCGGCCCCTGGTGGTCCGAGGTCTATCCCGCTGCACAGATTCATGCGCCAGGGCCTCCTGCAGACAATTCACTTTGGTTTATTGCGCTATCTCTAATAGCAGCCGAGATATCACCAGATATATAATGGATTTTACCCTGACCCTGAGTGTCCGGCCCCAAGAGACGGTCGTTGTCTCGGCCCCTGGAGGTCCGAGGACGTTCCCGCTGCACAGATTCATGCGCCAGGGCCTCCTACAGGTAATGCACTTTGATTTATTGCGCTATCTGTAATGGCACCCGAGATATCACCAGATATATATTGGATTTTTCCCTGACCCTGAGAGTCCGGCCCCATGAGAAGGTGGTTGTCTCATCCCTGGAGATCCGAGGTCGTTCCCGCTGCACAGATTCATGCGCCAGGGCCTCCTACAGGCAATGCACTTTGATTTATTGCGCTATCTGTAATAGCAATCGAGATATCACCAGATATATATTGGATTTTTCACTGACCCTGAGTGTCCGGCCCCATGAGGCGGTGGTTTTCTCGGCCCCTGGTGGTCCGAGGTCGTTCCCGCTGCACAGATTCATGCGCCAGTGCCTACTACAGACAATGCACTTTGATTTATTGCGCTATCTGTAATAGCACCCGAGATATCACCAGATATATATTGGATTTTACCCTGACCCTGAGTGTCCGGCCCCATGAGACTGCGGTTTTTTCGGCCCCTGGTGGTCCGAGGTCGTTCCCGCTGCACAGATTCATGCGCCAGGGCCTCCTACAGGCAATGCACTTTGATTTATTGCGCTATCTGTAATAGCACCCGAGATATCACCAGATTTATATTGGATTTTACCCTGACCCTGAGTGTCCGGCCCCATGAGACTGTGGTTTTTTCGGCCCCTGGTGGTCCGAGGTCGTTCCCGCTGCACAGATTCATGAGCCAGGGCCTCCTGCAGACAATTCACTTTGGTTTATTGCGCTATCTCTAATAGCACCCGAGATATCACCAGATATATATTGGATTTTACCCTGACCCTGAGTGTCCGGCCCCATGAGACGGTCGTTGTCTCGGCCCCTGGAGGTCCGAGGACGTTCCCGCTGCACAGATTCATGCGCCAGGGCCTCCTACAGACAATGCACTTTGATTTATTGCGCTATCTGTAATAGCACCCGAGATATCACCAGATCTATATTGGATTTTCCCCTGACCCTGAGTGTCCGGCCCCATGAGACTGTGGTTTTCTCGGCCCCTGGAGGTCCGAGGACGTTCCCGCTGCACAGATTCATGCGCCAGGGCCTCCTGCAGATAATTCACTTTGGTTTATTGCGCTATCTCTAATAGAACCCGAGATATCAGCAGATATATATTGGATTTTTCACTGACAGTGAGTGTCCGGCCCCATGAGACGGTCGTTTTCTCGGCCCCTGGTGGTCCGAGGTCGTTCCCGCTGCACAGATTCATGCGCCAGGGCCTCCTGCAGATAATTCACTTTGGTTTATTGCGCTATCTCTAATAGCACCCGAGATATCACCAGATCTATATTGGATTTTCCACTGACCCTGAGTGTCCGGCCCCATGAGACGGTCGTTGTCTCGGCCCCTGGAGGTCCGAGGACCTTCCCGCTGCACAGATTCATGCGCCAGGGCCTCCTACAGGTAATGCACTTTGATTTATTGCGCTATCTGTAATAGCACCCGAGATATCACCAGATATATATTGGATTTTTCCCTGACCCTGAGAGTCCGGCCCCATGAGAAGGTGGTTGTCTCATCCCTGGAGGTTCGAGGTCGTTCCCGCTGCACAGATTCATGCGCCAGGGCCTCCTACAGACAATGCACTTTGATTTATTGCGCTATTTCTAATAGCACCCGAGATTTCACCAGGTATATATTGGATTTTCCCCTGACCCTGAGTGTCCGGCCCCATGAGACTGTGGTTTTCTCGGCCCCTGGTGGTCCGAGGTCGTTCCCGTTGCACAGATTCATGCGCCAGGGCCTCCTACAGACAATGCACTTTGATTTATTGCGCTATCTGTAATAGCACCCGAGATATCACCAGATTTATATTAGATTTTACCCTGACCCTGAGTGTCCGGCCCCATGAGACTGTGGTTTTTTCGGCCCCTGGTGGTCCGAGGTCTATCCCGCTGCACAGATTCATGCGCCAGGGCCTCCTGCAGACAATTCACTTTGGTTTATTGCGCTATCTCTAATAGCAGCCGAGATATCACCAGATATATAATGGATTTTACCCTGACCCTGAGTGTCCGGCCCCAAGAGACGGTCGTTGTCTCGGCCCCTGGAGGTCCGAGGACGTTCCCGCTGCACAGATTCATGCGCCAGGGCCTCCTACAGGTAATGCACTTTGATTTATTGCGCTATCTGTAATGGCACCCGAGATATCACCAGATATATATTGGATTTTTCCCTGACCCTGAGAGTCCGGCCCCATGAGAAGGTGGTTGTCTCATCCCTGGAGATCCGAGGTCGTTCCCGCTGCACAGATTCATGCGCCAGGGCCTCCTACAGGCAATGCACTTTGATTTATTGCGCTATCTGTAATAGCAATCGAGATATCACCAGATATATATTGGATTTTTCACTGACCCTGAGTGTCCGGCCCCATGAGGCGGTGGTTTTCTCGGCCCCTGGTGGTCCGAGGTCGTTCCCGCTGCACAGATTCATGCGCCAGTGCCTACTACAGACAATGCACTTTGATTTATTGCGCTATCTGTAATAGCACCCGAGATATCACCAGATATATATTGGATTTTACCCTGACCCTGAGTGTCCGGCCCCATGAGACTGCGGTTTTTTCGGCCCCTGGTGGTCCGAGGTCGTTCCCGCTGCACAGATTCATGCGCCAGGGCCTCCTACAGGCAATGCACTTTGATTTATTGCGCTATCTGTAATAGCACCCGAGATATCACCAGATTTATATTGGATTTTACCCTGACCCTGAGTGTCCGGCCCCATGAGACTGTGGTTTTTTCGGCCCCTGGTGGTCCGAGGTCGTTCCCGCTGCACAGATTCATGAGCCAGGGCCTCCTGCAGACAATTCACTTTGGTTTATTGCGCTATCTCTAATAGCACCCGAGATATCACCAGATATATATTGGATTTTACCCTGACCCTGAGTGTCCGGCCCCATGAGACGGTCGTTGTCTCGGCCCCTGGAGGTCCGAGGACGTTCCCGCTGCACAGATTCATGCGCCAGGGCCTCCTACAGACAATGCACTTTGATTTATTGCGCTATCTGTAATAGCACCCGAGATATCACCAGATCTATATTGGATTTTCCCCTGACCCTGAGTGTCCGGCCCCATGAGACTGTGGTTTTCTCGGCCCCTGGAGGTCCGAGGACGTTCCCGCTGCACAGATTCATGCGCCAGGGCCTCCTGCAGATAATTCACTTTGGTTTATTGCGCTATCTCTAATAGAACCCGAGATATCAGCAGATATATATTGGATTTTTCACTGACAGTGAGTGTCCGGCCCCATGAGACGGTCGTTTTCTCGGCCCCTGGTGGTCCGAGGTCGTTCCCGCTGCACAGATTCATGCGCCAGGGCCTCCTGCAGATAATTCACTTTGGTTTATTGCGCTATCTCTAATAGCACCCGAGATATCACCAGATATATATTGGATTTTTCCCTGACCCTGAGTGAACGGCCCCATGAGACTGTGGTTTTCTCGGCCCCTGGTGGTCCGAGGTCGTTCCCGCTGCACAGGTTCATGCGCCAGGGTCTCCTACAGACAATGCACTTTGACTTATTGCGCTATCTGTAATAGCACCCGAGATATCACCACCTATATATTGGATTTTTCCCTGACCCTGAGTGTCCGGCCCCATGAGACGGTCGTTTTCTCGGCCCCTGGTGGTCCGAGGTCGTTCCCGCTGCACAGGTTCATGCGCCAGGGCCTCCTACAGACAATGCACTTTGATTTATTGCGCTATCTGTAATAGCACCCGAGATATCACCAGGTATATATTGGATTTTCCCCTGACCCTGAGTGTCCGGCCCCATGAGACGGTCGTTGTCTCGGCCCCTGGAGGTCCGAGGACGTTCCCGCTGCACAGATTCATGCGCCAGGGCCTCCTACAGACAATGCACTTTGGTTTATTGCGCTATCTCTAATAGCACCCGAGATATCACCAGGTATATATTGGATTTTCCCCTGACCCTAAGTGTCCGGCCCCATGAGACTGTGGTTTTCTCGGCCCCTGGTGGTCCGAGGTCGTTCCCGTTGCACAGATTCATACGCCAGGGCCTCCTACAGACAATGCACTTTGATTTATTGCGCTATCTGTAATAGCACCCGAGATATCACCAGATTTATATTAGATTTTACCCTGACCCTGAGTGTCCGGCCCCATGAGACTGTGGTTTTTTCGGCCCCTGGTGGTCCGAGGTCTTTCCCGCTGCACAGATTCATGCGCCAGGGCCTCCTGCAGACAATTCACTTTGGTTTATTGCGCTATCTCTAATAGCACCCGAGATATCACCAGATATATATTGGATTTTACCCGGACCCTGAGTGTCCGGCCCCATGAGACGGTCGTTGTCTCGGCCCCTGGAGGTCCGAGGACGTTCCCGCTGCACAGATTCATGCGCCAGGGCCTCCTACAGGTAATGCACTTTGATTTATTGCGCTATCTGTAATGGCACCCGAGATATCACCAGATATATATTGGATTTTTCCCTGACCCTGAGAGTCCGGCCCCATGAGAAGGTGGTTGTCTCATCCCTGGAGGTCCGAGGTCGTTCCCGCTGCACAGATTCATGTGCCAGGGCCTCCTACAGACAATGCACTTTGATTTATTGCGCTATCTGTAATAGCAATCGAGATATCACCAGATATATATTGGATTTTTCACCGACCCTGAGTGTCCGGCCCCATGAGGCGGTCGTTTTCTCGGCCCCTGGTGGTCCGAGGTCGTTCCCGCTGCACAGATTCATGCGCCAGTGCCTACTACAGACAATGCACTTTGATTTATTGCGCTATCTGTAATAGCACCCGAGATATCACCAGATATATATTGGATTTTACCCTGACCCTGAGTGTCCGGCCCCATGAGACTGCGGTTTTTTCGGCCCCTGGTGGTCCGAGGTCGTTCCCGCTGCACAGATTCATGCGCCAGGGCCTCCTACAGACAATGCACTTTGATTTATTGCGCTATCTGTAATAGCACCCGAGATATCAGCAGATATATATTGGATTTTTCACTGACCCTGAGTGTCCGGCCCCATGAGACGGTCGTTTTCTCGGCCCCTGGTGGTCCGAGGTCGTTCCCGCTGCACAGATTCATGCGCCAGGGCCTCCTGCAGATAATTCACTTTGGTTTATTGCGCTATCTCTAATAGCACCCGAGATATCAGCAGATATATATTGGATTTTTCACTGATCCTGAGTGACGGGCCCCATGAGACGGTAGTTTTCTCGGCCCCTGGTGGTCCGAGGTCGTTCCCGCTGCACAGATTCATGCGCCAGGGCCTCCTGCAGATAATTCACTTTGGTTTATTGCGCTATCTCTAATAGCACCCGAGATATCACCAGATATATATTGGATTTTCCCCTGACCCTGAGTGTCCGGCCCCATGAGACTGTGGTTTTCTCGGCCCCTGGTGGTCCGAGGTCGTTCCCGCTGCACAGGTTCATGCGCCAGGGTCTCCTACAGACAATGCACTTTGATTTATTGCGCTATCTGTAATAGCACCCGAGATATCACCACATATATATTGGATTTTTCACTGACACTGAGTGTCCGGCCCCATGAGACGGTGGTTTTCTCGGTCCCTGGTGTTCCGAGGTCGTTCCCGCTGCACAGATTCATGCGCCAGGGCCTCCTACACACAATGCACTTTGGTTTATTGCGCTATCTCTAATAGCACCCGAGATATCACCAGATATATATTGGATTTTCCCCTGACCCTGAGTGTCCGGCCCCATGAGACTGTGGTTTTCTCGGCCCCTGGTGGTCCGAGGTCGTTCCCGCTGCACAGATTCATGCGCCAGGGCCTCCTACAGACAATGCACTTTGATTTATTGCGCTATCTGTAATATCACCCGAGATATCAGCAGATATATATTGGATTTTTCACTGTCCCAGAGTGTCCGGCCCCATGAGACGGTCGTTTTCTCGGCCCCTGGTGGTCCGAGGTCGTTCCCGCTTTACAGATTCATGCGCCAGGGCCTCCTGCAGATAATTCACTTTGGTTTATTGCGCTATCTCTAATAGCACCCGAGATATCACCAGATATATATTGGATTTTACCCTGACCCTGAGTGTCCGGCCCCATGAGACGGTCGTTGTCTCGGCCCCTGGAGGTCCGAGGACGTTCCCGCTGCACAGATTCATGCGCCAGGGCCTCCTACAGGTAATGCACTTTGATTTATTGCGCTATCTGTAATAGCAGCCGAGATATCACCAGATATATATTGGATTTTTCCCTGACCCTGAGTGACCGGCCCCATGAGAGGGTGGTTGTCTCGCCCCTGGAGGTCCGAGGTCGTTCCCGGTGCACAGATTCATGCGCCAGGGCCTCCTACAGACAATGGACTTTGATTTATTGCGCTATCTGTAATAGCACCCGAGATATCACCACATATATATTGGATTTTTCACTGACACTGAGTGTCCGGCCCCATGAGACGGTGGTTTTCTCGGTCCCTGGTGTTCCGAGGTCGTTCCCGCTGCACAGATTCATGCGCCAGGGCCTCCTACACACAATGCACTTTGGTTTATTGCGCTATCTCTAATAGCACCCGAGATATCACCAGATATATATTGGATTTTCCCCTGACCCTGAGTGTCCGGCCCCATGAGACTGTGGTTTTCTCGGCCCCTGGTGGTCCGAGGTCGTTCCCGCTGCACAGATTCATGCGCCAGGGCCTCCTACAGACAATGCACTTTGATTTATTGCGCTATCTGTAATATCACCCGAGATATCAGCAGATATATATTGGATTTTTCACTGTCCCTGAGTGTCCGGCCCCATGAGACGGTCGTTTTCTCGGCCCCTGGTGGTCCGAGGTCGTTCCCGCTTTACAGATTCATGCGCCAGGGCCTCCTGCAGATAATTCACTTTGGTTTATTGCGCTATCTCTAATAGCACCCGAGATATCAGCAGATATATATTGGATTTTTCACTGATCCTGAGTGACCGGCCCCATGAGACGGTAGTTTTCTCGGCCCCTGGTGGTCCGAGGTCGTTCCCGCTGCACAGATTCATGCGCCAGGGCCTCCTGCAGATAATTCACTTTGGTTTATTGCGCTATCTCTAATAGCACCCGAGATATCACCAGATATATATTGGATTTTCCCCTGACCCTGAGTGTCCGGCCCCATGAGACTGTGGTTTTCTCGGCCCCTGGTGGTCCGAGGTCGTTCCCGCTGCACAGATTCATGCGCCAGGGCCTCCTGCAGATAATTCACTTTGGTTTATTGCGCTATCTCTAATAGCACCCGAGATATCACCAGATATATATTGGATTTTCCCCTGACCCTGAGTGTCCGGCCCCATGAGACTGTGGTTTTCTCGGCCCCTGGTGGTCCGAGGTCGTTCCCGCTGCACAGGTTCATGCGCCAGGGTCTCCTACAGACAATGCACTTTGATTTATTGCGCTATCTCTAATAGCACCCGAGATATCAGCAGATATATATTGGATTTTCCCCTGACCCTGAGTGTCCGGCCCCATGAGACTGTGGTTTTCTCGGCCCCTGGTGGTCCGAGGTCGTTCCCGCTGCACAGATTCATGCGCCAGGGCCTCCTACACACAATGCACTTTGATTTATTGCGCTATCTGTAATATCACCCGAGATATCAGCAGATATATATTGGATTTTTCACTGACCCTGAGTGTCCGGCCCCATGAGACGGTCGTTTTCTCGGCACCTGGTGGTCCGAGGTCGTTCCCGCTGCACAGATTCATGCGCCAGGGCCTCCTGCAGATAATTCACTTTGGTTTATTGCGCTATCTCTAATAGCACCCGAGATATCAGCAGATATATATTGGATTTTTCACTGATCCTGAGTGACGGGCCCCATGAGACGGTAGTTTTCTCGGCCCCTGGTGGTCCGAGGTCGTTCCCGCTGCACAGATTCATGCGCCAGGGCCTCCTGCAGATAATTCACTTTGGTTTATTGCGCTATCTCTAATAGCACCCGAGATATCACCAGATATATATTGGATTTTCCCCTGACCCTGAGTGTCCGGCCCCATGAGACTGTGGTTTTCTCGGCCCCTGGTGGTCCGAGGTCGTTCCCGCTGCACAGGTTCATGCGCCAGGGTCTCCTACAGACAATGCACTTTGATTTATTGCGCTATCTGTAATAGCACCCGAGATATCACCACATATATATTGGATTTTTCACTGACACTGAGTGTCCGGCCCCATGAGACGGTGGTTTTCTCGGTCCCTGGTGTTCCGAGGTCGTTCCCGCTGCACAGATTCATGCGCCAGGGCCTCCTACACACAATGCACTTTGGTTTATTGCGCTATCTCTAATAGCACCCGAGATATCACCAGATATATATTGGATTTTCCCCTGACCCTGAGTGTCCGGCCCCATGAGACTGTGGTTTTCTCGGCCCCTGGTGGTCCGAGGTCGTTCCCGCTGCACAGATTCATGCGCCAGGGCCTCCTACAGACAATGCACTTTGATTTATTGCGCTATCTGTAATATCACCCGAGATATCAGCAGATATATATTGGATTTTTCACTGTCCCAGAGTGTCCGGCCCCATGAGACGGTCGTTTTCTCGGCCCCTGGTGGTCCGAGGTCGTTCCCGCTTTACAGATTCATGCGCCAGGGCCTCCTGCAGATAATTCACTTTGGTTTATTGCGCTATCTCTAATAGCACCCGAGATATCACCAGATATATATTGGATTTTACCCTGACCCTGAGTGTCCGGCCCCATGAGACGGTCGTTGTCTCGGCCCCTGGAGGTCCGAGGACGTTCCCGCTGCACAGATTCATGCGCCAGGGCCTCCTACAGGTAATGCACTTTGATTTATTGCGCTATCTGTAATAGCAGCCGAGATATCACCAGATATATATTGGATTTTTCCCTGACCCTGAGTGACCGGCCCCATGAGAGGGTGGTTGTCTCGCCCCTGGAGGTCCGAGGTCGTTCCCGGTGCACAGATTCATGCGCCAGGGCCTCCTACAGACAATGGACTTTGATTTATTGCGCTATCTGTAATAGCACCCGAGATATCACCACATATATATTGGATTTTTCACTGACACTGAGTGTCCGGCCCCATGAGACGGTGGTTTTCTCGGTCCCTGGTGTTCCGAGGTCGTTCCCGCTGCACAGATTCATGCGCCAGGGCCTCCTACACACAATGCACTTTGGTTTATTGCGCTATCTCTAATAGCACCCGAGATATCACCAGATATATATTGGATTTTCCCCTGACCCTGAGTGTCCGGCCCCATGAGACTGTGGTTTTCTCGGCCCCTGGTGGTCCGAGGTCGTTCCCGCTTTACAGATTCATGCGCCAGGGCCTCCTGCAGATAATTCACTTTGGTTTATTGCGCTATCTCTAATAGCACCCGAGATATCACCAGATATATATTGGATTTTCCCCTGACCCTGAGTGTCCGGCCCCATGAGACGGTCGTTTTCTCGGCCCCTGGTGGTCCGAGGTCGTTCCCGCTTTACAGATTCATGCGCCAGGGTCTCCTACAGACAATGCACTTTGATTTATTGCGCTATCTGTAATAGCACCCGAGATATCACCACATATATATTGGATTTTTCACTGATCCTGAGTGACCGGCCCCATGAGACGGTAGTTTTCTCGGCCCCTGGTGGTCCGAGGTCGTTCCCGCTGCACAGATTCATGCGCCAGGGCCTCCTGCAGATAATTCACTTTGGTTTATTGCGCTATCTCTAATAGCACCCGAGATATCACCAGATATATATTGGATTTTCCCCTGACCCTGAGTGTCCGGCCCCATGAGACTGTGGTTTTCTCGGCCCCTGGTGGTCCGAGGTCGTTCCCGCTGCACAGATTCATGCGCCAGGGCCTCCTGCAGATAATTCACTTTGGTTTATTGCGCTATCTCTAATAGCACCCGAGATATCACCAGATATATATTGGATTTTCCCCTGACCCTGAGTGTCCGGCCCCATGAGACTGTGGTTTTCTCGGCCCCTGGTGGTCCGAGGTCGTTCCCGCTGCACAGGTTCATGCGCCAGAGTCTCCTACAGACAATGCACTTTGATTTATTGCGCTATCTCTAATAGCACCCGAGATATCAGCAGATATATATTGGATTTTCCCCTGACCCTGAGTGTCCGGCCCCATGAGACTGTGGTTTTCTCGGCCCCTGGTGGTCCGAGGTCGTTCCCGCTGCACAGATTCATGCGCCAGGGCCTCCTACACACAATGCACTTTGATTTATTGCGCTATCTGTAATATCACCCGAGATATCAGCAGATATATATTGGATTTTTCACTGTCCCAGAGTGTCCGGCCCCATGAGACGGTGGTTTTCTCGGCCCCTGGTGGTCCGAGGTCGTTCCCGCTTTACAGATTCATGCGCCAGGGCCTCCTACAGGTAATGCACTTTGATTTATTGCGCTATCTGTAATAGCAGCCGAAATATCACCAGATATATATTGGATTTTTCCCTGAACCTGAGTGTCCGGCCCCATGAGAAGGTGGTTGTCTCGCCCCTGGAGGTCCGAGGTCGTTCCCGCTGCACAGATTCATGCGCCAGGGCCTCCTACAGACAATGCACTTTGATTTATTGCGCTATCTGTAATAGCAATCGAGATATCACCAGATATATATTGGATTTTACCCTGACCCTGAGTGTCCGGCCCCATGAGACTGCGGTTTTTTCGGCCCCTGGTGGTCCGAGGTCGTTCCCGCTGCACAGATTCATGCGCCAGGGCCTCCTACATACAATGCACTTTGATTTATTGCGCTATCTGTAATAGCACCCGAGATATCAGCAGATATATATTGGATTTTTCACTGATCCTGAGTGACCGGCCCCATGAGACGGTAGTTTTCTCGGCCCCTGGTGGTCCGAGGTCGTTCCCGCTGCACAGATTCATACGCCAGGGCCTCCTGCAGATAATTCACTTTGGTTTATTGCGCTATCTCTAATAGCACCCGAGATATCACCAGATATATATTGGATTTTCCCCTGACCCTGAGTGTCCGGCCCCATGAGACTGTGGTTTTCTCGGCCCCTGGTGGTCCGAGGTCGTTCCCGCTGCGCAGGTTCATGCGCCAGGGTCTCCTACAGACAATGCACATTGATTTATTGCGCTATCTGTAATAGCACCCGAGATATCACCACATATATATTGGATTTTTCACTGACCCTGAGTGTCCGGCCCCATGAGACGGTGGTTTTCTCGGTCCCTGGTGTTCCAAGGTCGTTCCCGCTGCACAGATTCATGCGCCAGGGCCTCCTACAGACAATGCACTTTGGTTTATTGCGCTATCTCTAATAGCACCCGAGATATCACCAGATATATATTGGATTTTACCTTGACCCTGAGTGTCCGGCCCCATGAGACTGTGGTTTTTTCGGCCCCTGGTGGTCCGAGGTCGTTCCCGCTGCACAGATTCATGCGCCAGGGCCTCCTGCTGACAATTCACTTTGGTTTATTGCGCTATCTCTAATAGCACCCGAGATATCACCAGATATATATTGGATTTTACCCTGACCCTGAGTGTCCGGCCCCATGAGACGGTCGTTGTCTCGGCCCCTGGAGGTCCGAGGACGTTCCCGCTGCACAGGTTCATGCGCCAGGGTCTCCTACAGACAATGCACTTTGATTTATTGCGCTATCTCTAATAGCACCCGAGATATCACCAGATATATATTGGATTTTCCCCTGACCCTGAGTGTCCGGCCCCATGAGACTGTGGTTTTCTCGGCCCCTGGTGGTCCGAGGTCGTTCCCGCTGCACAGATTCATGCGCCAGGGCCTCCTACACACAATGCACTTTGATTTATTGCGCTATCTGTAATATCACCCGAGATATCAGCAGATATATATTGGATTTTTCACTGTCCCAGAGTGTCCGGCCCCATGAGACGGTCGTTTTCTCGGCCCCTGGTGGTCCGAGGGCGTTCCCGCTTTACAGATTCATGCGCCAGGGCCTCCTACAGGTAATGCACTTTGATTTATTGCGCTATCTGTAATAGCAGCCGAAATATCACCAGATATATATTGGATTTTTCCCTGACCCTGAGTGTCCGGCCCCATGAGAAGGTGGTTGTCTCGCCCCTGGAGGTCCGAGGTCGTTCCCGCTGCACAGATTCATGCGCCAGGGCCTCCTACAGACAATGCACTTTGATTTATTGCGCTATCTGTAATAGCAATCGAGATATCACCAGATATATATTGGATTTTACCCTGACCCTGAGTGTCCGGCCCCATGAGACTGCGGTTTTTTCGGCCCCTGGTGGTCCGAGGTCGTTCCCGCTGCACAGATTCATGCGCCAGGGCCTCCTGCAGATAATTCACTTTGGTTTATTGCGCTATCTCTAATAGCACCCGAGATATCACCAGATATATATTGGATTTTCCCCTGACCCTGAGTGTCCTGCCCCATGAGACTGTGGATTTCTCGGCCCCTGGTGGTCCGAGGTCGTTCCCGCTGCGCAGGTTCATGCGCCAGGGTCTCCTACAGACATTGCACATTGATTTATTGCGCTATCTGTAATAGCACCCGAGATATCACCACATATATATTGGATTTTTCACTGACCCTGAGTGTCCGGCCCCATGAGACGGTGGTTTTCTCGGTCCCTGGTGTTCCAAGGTCGTTCCCGCTGCACAGATTCATGCGCCAGGGCCTCCTACAGACAATGCACTTTGGTTTATTGCGCTATCTCTAATAGCACCCGAGATATCACCAGATATATATTGGATTTTACCTTGACCCTGAGTGTCCGGCCCCATGAGACTGTGGTTTTTTCGGCCCCTGGTGGTCCGAGGTCGTTCCCGCTGCACAGATTCATGCGCCAGGGCCTCCTGCTGACAATTCACTTTGGTTTATTGCGCTATCTCTAATAGCACCCGAGATATCACCAGATATATATTGGATTTTACCCTGACCCTGAGTGTCCGGCCCCATGAGACGGTCGTTGTCTCGGCCCCTGGAGGTCCGAGGACGTTCCCGCTGCACAGATTCATGCGCCAGGGCCTCCTACAGGTAATGCACATTGATTTATTGCGCTATCTGTAATAGCACCCGAGATATCACCACATATATATTGGATTTTTCACTGACCCTGAGTGTCCGGCCCCATGAGACGGTGGTTTTCTCGGTCCCTGGTGTACCAAGGTCGTTCCCGCTGCACAGATTCATGCGCCAGGGCCTCCTGCAGATAATTCACTTTGATTTATTGCGCTATCTGTAATAGCACCCGAGATATCACCAGATATATATTGGATTTTCCCCTGACCCTGAGTGACCGGCCCCATGAGACTGTGGTTTTTTCTGCCCCTGGAGGTCCGAGGTCGTTCCCGCTGCACAGATTCATGCGCCAGGGCCTCCTACAGACAATGCACTTTGATTTATTGCGCTATCTGTAATAGCACCCGAGATATCACCAGATCTATATTGGATTTTCCCCTGACCCTGTGTGTCCGGCCCCATGAGACTGTGGTTTTCTCGGCCCCTGGTGGTCCGAGGTCGTTCCCGTTGCACAGATTCATGCGCCAGGGCCTCCTACAGACAATGCACTTTGATTTATTGCGCTATCTGTAATAGCACCCGAGATATCACCTAGATATATATTGCATTTTACCCTGACCCTGAGTGTCCGGCCCCATGAGACTGTGGTTTTTTCGGCCCCTGGTGGTCCGAGGTCGTTCCCGCTGCACAGATTCATGCGCCAGGGCCTCCTACAGACAATGCACTTTGATTTATTGCGCTATCTGTAATAGCACCCGAGATATCAGCAGATATATATTGGATTTTTCACTGACCCTGAGTGTCCGGCCCCATGAGACGGTCGTTTCCTCGGACCCTGGTGGTCCGAGGTCGTTCCCGCTGCACAGATTCATGCGCCAGGGCCTCCTACAGACAATGCACTTTGATTTATTGCGCTATCTGTAATAGCACCCGAGATATCAGCAGATATATATTGGATTTTTCACTGTCCCTGAGTGTCCGGCCCCATGCGACGGTCGTTTTCTCGGACCCTGGTGGTCCGAGGTCGTTCCCGCTGCACAGATTCATGCGCCAGGGCCTCCTACAGACAATGTACTTTGATTTATTGCGCTATCTCTAATAGCACCCGAGATATCACCAGATATATATTGGATTTTCCCCTGACCCCGAGTTTCCGGCCCCATGAGACGGTGATTTTCTCGGCCCCTGGTGTTCCGAGGTCGATCCCGCTGCACAGATTCATGCGCCAGGGCCTCCTACAGACAGTGCACATTGATTTATTGCGCTATCTGTAATAGCACCCGAGATATCAGCAGATATCTATTGGATTTTTCCATGACCCTGAGTGTCCGACCCCATGAGACGGTGGTTTTCTCGGCCCCTGGTGGTCCGAGGTCGTGCCCGCTGCACAGATTCATGCGCCAGGGCCTCCTACAGGCAATGCACTTTGATTTATTGCGCTATCTGTAATAGCACCCAAGATATCACCATATATATATTGGATTTTTCCCTGACCCTGAGTGTCCGGCCCCATGAGACGGTGATTTTCTCGGCCCCTGGTGTTCCGAGGTCGATCCCGCTGCACAGATTCATGCGCCAGGGCCTCCTGCAGACAATGAACTTTGATTTATTTCGCTATCCCTAATAGCACCCGAGATATCACCAGATGTATATGGGATTTTTCCCCCACCCTGAGTGTCCGACCCCATGAGACGGTGGTTTTCTCGGCCCCTGGTGGTCCTATGTCGATCCCGCTGCACAGATTCACGCTCCAGGGCCTCCTACAGACAATGCACTTTGATTTATTGCGCTATCTGTAATAGCACCCGAGATATCACCAGATATATATTGGATTTTCCCCTGACCCTGAGTGGCCGGCCCCATGAGACGGTAGTTTTCTCGGCCCCTGGTGGTCCGAGGTCGTTCCCGCTGCACAGATTCATGCGCCAGGGCCTCCTACAGACAATGCACTTTGGTTTATTGCGCTATCTCTAATAGCACCCGAGATATCACCAGATGTATGCTGGATTTTTACATGACCTTGGGCGACGGATTCCGAATATCTGTAATTTTCTCGGCGCCTGGTGGTCCGAGGTCGTTCCTGCTGCACAAATTCATTCGCCAGGACCTCCTGCAGATAATTCACTTTGATTTATTCCGCTATCTCTAATAGCACCCGAGATATCACCAGATATATATTGGATTTTTCCCCGACCCTGAGTGTCCGCCCCCATGAGACGGTGGTTTTCTCGTCCCCTGGTGGTCCTAGGTCGATCCCGCTGTACAGATTCACGCTCCAGGGCCTCCTACAGACAATGCACTTTGATTTATTGCGCTATCAGTAATAGCACCCGAGATATCACCAGATATATATTGGATTTTCCCCTGACCCTGAGTGGCCGGCCCCATGAGACGGTAGTTTTCTCGCCCCTGGTGGTCCGAGGTCGTTCCCGCTGCACAGATTCATGCGCCAGGGCCTCCTACAGACAATGCACATTGGTTTATTGCGCTATCTCTAATAGCACCCGAGATATCACCAGATATATATTGGATTTTCCCCTGACCCTAACAGTCCGGCCCCATGAGATGGTGATATTCTCGGCCCCTGGTGGTCCGAGGTCGATCCCGCTGCACAGATTCATGCGCCAGGGCCTCCTGCAGACAATATACTTTGATTTATTGCGCTATCTTTAATAGCATCCGAGATATCACCAGATATATATTGGATTTTTCCTTGACCCTGACAGTCCGGCCCCATGTGTCGATGGTCTTCTCGGTCCCTCGTGGTCCGAGGTAGACCCCGCTGCAGAGATTCATGCGCCAGGGCCCCATGCAGATAATTCACTTTGATTTATTCCGCTATCTCTAATAGCCCCCGAGATATCACCAGATATATATTGGATTTTTCCCTGACCCTGAGTCTCCGACCCCATGAGACGGTGGTTTTCTCGGCCCCTGGTGGTCCGAATTCGATCCCGCTGCACAGATTCATGCGACAGGGTCTCCTACAGACAATGCACTTTGATTTATTGGGCTATCTGTAATAGCACCCGAGATATTACCAGATATATATTGGATTTTTCCTTGACCCTGACAGTCCGGCCCCATGTGTCGATGGTTTTCTCGGTCCCTCGTGGTCCGAGGTCGATCCGGCTGAACAGATTCATGCGCCAAGGCTTCCTGCAGGCAATTCACTTTGGTTTACTGCGCGATCTGTAATAGCACCCGAGATATCAAAAGATATATGCTGGATTTTTACATGACCTTGGGTGACGTATTCCGAATATCTGTAATTTTCTCCACCCCTGGTGGTCCAAGGTAGTTCCTGCTGCACAGATTCATTCGCCAGTGCCTCCTACAGACAATGCACTTTGATTTATTGCGCTATCTCTATTAGCACCCGAGATATCACCAGATGTATATTGGATTTTTCCCTGACCCTGAGTGTCCGGCCCCATGAGACGGTAGTTTTCTCGGCCCCTGCTGGTCCGAGGTCGTTCCCGCAGCACAGATTCATGAGCCAGGGCCTCCTGCAGACAATGCACTTTGATTTATTTCGCTATCTCTAATAGCACCCGAGATATCCCCAGATATATATTGGATTTTTCCTTCACCCTGACAGTCCGGCTCCATGTGTCGATGGTTTTCTCGGTCCCTCGTGGTCCAGGTAGATACCGCTGCACAGATTCATGCGCCAGGGCCCCATGCAGATAATTCACTTTGATTTATTGCGCTATCTCTAATAGCACCCGAGATATCACCAGATATATATCGGATTTTTCCCTGACCCTGACAGTCCGGCCCCATGTGTCGATGGTTTTCTCGGTCCCTCGTGGTCCCAGGTAGATCCCGCTGCACAGATTCATGCGCAAGGGCCCCATGCAGATAATTCACTTTGGTTTATTGCGCTATCTCTAATAGCACCCGAGATATCACCAGATATATATTGGATTTTCCCCTGACCCTGAGTGTCCGGCCCCGTGAGTCGGTGGTTTTCTCGGCCCCTGGTGGTCGGAGGTCCTTCCCGCTGCCCGTATTCATGCGCCAGGGCCTCCTACAGACAATGCACTTTGATTTATTGCGCTATCTCAAATAGCACCCGAGATATCACCAGATATTTGCTGGATTTTTACATGACCTTGGGTGACGGATTCCGAATATCTGTAATTTTCTCGGCCACTGGTGGTCCGAGATCGTTCCTGCGGTACAGATTCATTCGCAAGGGCCTCCTGCAGATAATTCACTTTGGTTTATTGCGCTATCTGTAATAGCACCCGAGATATCACCAGATATATATTGGATTTTCCCCTGACCCTGAGTGTCCGGCCCCATGAGACGGTGGTTTTCTCGGCCCCTGGTGTTCCGAGGTCGTTCCCGCTGCACAGATGCATGCGCCAGGGCCTCCTGCAGATAATTCACTTTGGTTTATTGCGCCATCTCTAATAGCACCCGAGATATCACCAGATATATAATGGATTTTTCCCTGGCCCTGAGTGTCCGGCCCCATGACACGGTGGTCTTCTCGGCCCCCGGTGGTCCGAGGTCGTTCCCGCTGCACAGATTCATGCGCCAGGGCCTCCTGCAGATAATTCACTTTGGTTTATTGCGCTATCTCTAATAGCACCTGAGATATCACGAGATATATATTGGATTTTCCCCTGACCCTGAGTGGCCGGCCCCATGAGACGGTGATTTTCTCGGCCCCTGGTGGTCCGATGTCGTTCCCGCTGCCCAGATTCATTCGCCTGGGCCTCCTACAGACAATGCACTTTGACTTATTGCGCAATCTGTAATAGCACCCGAGATATCACCAGATATATATTTGATTTTTCCCTGACCCTGTGTGTCCGGCCCAATGAGATGGTGGTTTTCTCGTCCCCTGGTGGTCCGAGGTCGTTCCCGCTGCACAGATGCATGCGCCAGGGCCTCCTGCAAATAATTCACTTTGGTTTATTGCGCTATCTCTAATAGCACCCGTGATTTCACCAGATATATATTTGATTTTTCCCTGACCCTGAGTGTCCGGCGCCATGAGACGGTGGTTTTCTTGGCCCCTGGTGGTCCGAGGTCGTTCCCGCTGCACAGATGCATGCGCCAGGGCCTCCTACAGACAATGCACTTTGGTTTATTGCGCTATCTGTAATAGCACCCGAGATATCACCAGATATATGCTGGATTTTTACATGACCTTGGGTGACGGATTCCGAATATCTGTAATTTTCTCGGCCACTGGTGGTCCGAGGTCGTGCCTGCGGCACAGATTCATTCGCCAGTGCCTCCTACAGACAATGCACTTTGATTTATTGCGCTATCTCTAATAGCACCCGAGATATCACCAGATATATATTGAATTTTCCCCTGACCCTGAGTGTCCGGCCCCATGAGACTGTGGTTTTCCCGGCCCCTGGTGGTCCGTGGTCGTTCCCGCTGCACAGATTCATGCGGCAGGGCCTCCTACAGACAATGCACTTTGGTTTATTGCGCTATCTGTAATAGCACCCGAGATATCACCAAATATATATTGGATTTTCCCCTGACCCTGAGTGTCAGGCCCCGTGAGTCGGTGGTTTTCTCGGCCCCTGGTGGCCCGACGTCGTTCCCGCTGCCCGGATTCATGCGCCAGGGCCTCCTACAGACAATGCACTTTGGTTTATTGCGCTATCTCTAATAGCACCCGAGATATCACCAGATATTTGCTGGATTTTTACATGACCTTGGGTGACGGATTCCGAATATCTGTAATTTTCTCGGCCACTGGTGGTCCGAGGTCGTTCCTGCGGCACAGATTCATTCGCGAGGGCCTCCTACAGACAATGCACTTTGGTTTATTGCGGTATCTGTAATAGCACCCGAGATATCACCAGATATATATTGGATTTTCCCCTGACCCTGAGTGTCCGGACCCATGAGACGGTGGTTTTCTCGGCCCCTGGTGGTCCGAGGTCGTTCCCGCTGCACAGATTCATTCGCCTGGGCCTCCTACAGACAATGCACATTGATTTATTGCGCTATCTGTAATAGCACCCGAGATATCACCAGATATATATTGGATTTTTCCCTGACCCTGGGTGTCCGGCTCCATGAGACGGTGATTTTCTTGGTCCCTGGTGGTCCGAGGTCGTTCCCGCTGCCCAGATTCATGCGCCAGGGCCTCCTACAGACAATGCACTTTGGGTTATTAGGCTATCTGTAATAGCACCCGAGATATCACCAGATATATGCTGGATTTTTACATGACCTTGGGTGACGGATTCCGAATATCTGTAATTTTCTCGGTCCCTGGTGGTCCGAGATCGTTCCCGCTGCACAGATTCATTCGCCTGGGCCTCCTACAGACAATGCACTTTGGTTTATTGCGCTATCTGTAATAGCACCCGAGATATCACCAGATATATATTGGATTTTCCCCTGACCCTGAGTGTCCGGCCCCATGAGACGGTGGTTTTCTCGGCCCCTGGTGGTGCGAGGTCGTTCCAGCTGCACGGATTCATGCGCCAGGGCCTCCTGCAGATAATTCACTTTGGTTTATTGCGCTATCTGTAATAGCACCCGAGATATCACCAGATATATATTGGATTTTTCCCCGACTCTGAGTGTCCGGCCCCATGAGACGGTGGTTGTCTCGGCCCCTGGTGGTCCGAGGTCGTTCCCGCTGCCCAGATTCATTCGCCTGGGCCTTCTACAGACAATGCACTTTGATTTATTGCGCTATCTGTAGTAGCACCCGAGATATCAACGGATACATATTGGATTTTTCCCCGACCCTGGGTGTCCGGCCCCATGAGACGGTGGTTTTCTCGGACCCTGGTGATCCGAGGTCGTTCCCGCTGCACAGATTCATGCGCCAGGGCCTCCTGCAGATAATTCACTTTGGTTTATTGCGCTACCTCTAATAGCACCCGAGATATCACCAGATATATGTTAGATTTTTCCCTGACCCTGAGTGCCCGGCCCCATGAGACGGTGGTTTTCTCGGACCCTGGTGGTCCGAGGTCGTTCCCGCTGCACAGATTCATGCGCCAGGGCCTCCTGCAGATAATTCACTTTGGTTTATTGCGCTATCTCTAATAGCACCCGAGATATCACCAGATAAATATTGGATTTTCCCCTGACCCAGAGTGGCCGGCCCCATGAGACGGAGGTCTTCTCGGCCCCTGGTGGTCCGAGGTCGTTCCCGCTGCCCAGATTCATGCGCCACGGCCTCCTACAGACAATGCACTTTGATTTATTGCGCTATCTGTAACAGCACCCGAGATATCACCAGATATATATTGGATATTTCCCTCACCCTGAGTGTCCAGCCCCATGAGACGGTGGTTTTCTCGGCCCCTGGTGGACCGAGGTCGTTCCCGCTGCACAGATTCATGCGCTAGGGCCTCCTGCAGATAATTCACTTTGGTTTATTGCGCTATCTCTAATAGCACCCGAGATATCACCAGATATATATTGGATTTTCCACTGACTCTGGGTGTCCGGCCCCATGAGACGGTGGTTTTCTCGGCCCCTGGTGGTCCGAGGACGCTCCCGCTTCCCAGATTCAGGCGCCAGGGACTCCTGCAGATAACTCACTTGGATAATTGAGCTATCAATAATAGCACCCGAGATATCACCAGATATATATTGGATTTTCCCCTGACCCTGAGTGTCCGGCCCCATGAGACTGTGGTTTTCTCGGCCCCTAGTGGTCCGTGGTCGTTCCCGCAGCACAGATTCATGCGCCACGGCCTCCTACAGACAATGCACTTTGATTTATTGCGCTATCTGTAACAGCACCCGAGATATCACCAGATATATATTGGATATTTCCCTCACCCTGAGTGTCCAGCCCCATGAGACGGTGGTTTTCTCGGCCCCTGGTGGACCGAGGTCGTTCCCGCTGCACAGATTCATGCGCTAGGGCCTCCTGCAGATAATTCACTTTGGTTTATTGCGCTATCTCTAATAGCACCCGAGATATCACCAGATATATATTGGATTTTCCACTGACTCTGGGTGTCCGGCCCCATGAGACGGTGGTTTTCTCGGCCCCTGGTGGTCCGAGGACGCTCCCGCTTCCCAGATTCAGGCGCCAGGGACTCCTGCAGATAACTCACTTGGATAATTGAGCTATCAATAATAGCACCCGAGATATCACCAGATATATATTGGATTTTCCCCTGACCCTGAGTGTCCGGCCCCATGAGACTGTGGTTTTCTCGGCCCCTAGTGGTCCGTGGTCGTTCCCGCTGCACAGATTCATGCGCCAGAGCCTCCTACAGACAACGCACTTTGATTTATTGCGCTATCTGTAATAGCACGCGAGATATCACCAGATATATATTGGATTTTTCCCTGACCCTGAGTGTCCGGCCCCATGAGACGGTGGTTTTCTCGGCCCCTGGTGGTCCTAGGTCGTTCCCGCTGCACAGATGCATGCGCCAGGGCCTCCTGCAGATAATTCCCTTTGGCTTATTGCGCTATCTCTACTAGCACCCGAGATATCACCAGATAAATATTGGATTTTCCCCTGACCCTGAGTGTCCGTCCCCATGAGACTGTGGTTTTCTCGGCCCCTAGTGGTCCGAGGTCGTTCCCGCTGCCCAGATTCATGCGCCACGGCCTCCTACTGACAATGCACTTTGATTTATTGCTCTATCTGTAATAGCACCCGAGATATCACCAGATATATATTGGATATTTCCCCGAACCTGAGTGTCCGGCCCCATGAGATGGTGGTTTTCTCGGCCCCTGGTGATCCGAGATCGTTCCCGCTGCACAGATTCATGCACCAGGGCCTCTTGCAGACAATTCACTTTGGTTTATTGCGCTATCACTAATAGCACCCGAGATATCACCAGATATATGCTGCATTTTTACATGACCTTGGGTGACGGATTCCGAATATCACTAATTTTCTCGGCCCCTGGTGGTCCGAGGTCGTTCCCGCTGCACAGATTCACGCGCCAGGGCCTCCTACAGACAATGCACTTTGATTTATTGCGCAATCTGTAATAGCACCCGAGATATCACCAGATATATGCTGCATTTTTACATGACCTTGGGTGACGGATTCCGAATATCACTAATTTTCTCGGCCCCTGGTGTTCCGAGGTCGTTCCCGCTGCACAGATACATGCGCCAGGGCCTCCTACAGACAATGCACTTTGATTTATTGCGCTATCTGTAATAGCACCCGAGATATCACCAGATATATGCTGCATTTTTACATGACCTTGGGTGACGGATTCCGAATATCACTAATTTTCTCGGCCCCTGGTGGTCCGAGGTCGTTCCCGCTGCACAGAATCATGCGCCAGGGCTTCCTGCAGACAATGCACTTTGGTTTATTGCGCTATCTCTAATAGCACCCGAGATATCACCAGATATATATTGGATTTTCCCCTGAACCTGAGTGTCCGGCCCCATGAGATGGTGGTTTTCTCGGCCCCTGGTGATCCGAGGTCGTTCCCGCTGCACAGATTCATGCACCAGGGCCTCTTGCAGACAATTCACTTTGGTTTATTGCGCTATCACTAATAGCACCCGAGATATCACCAGATATATGCTGCATTTATACATGACCTTGGGTGACGGATTCCGAATATCACTAATTTTCTCGGCCCCTGGTAGTCCGAGGTCGTTCCCGCTGCACAGATTCATGCGCCAGGGCCTCCTACAGACAATGCACTTTGATTTATTGCGCAATCTGTAATAGCACCCGAGATATCACCAGATATATGCTGCATTTTTACATGACCTGGGGTGACGGATTCCGAATATCACTAATTTTCTCGGCCCCTGGTGGTCCGAGGTCGTTCCCGCTGCACAGATACATGCGCCAGGGCCTCCTACAGACAATGCACTTTGATTTATTGCGCTATCTGTAATAGCACCCGAGATATCACCAGATATATGCTGCATTTTTACATGACCTTGGGTGACGGATTCCGAATATCACTAATTTTCTCGGCCCCTGGTGGTCCGAGGTCGTTCCTGCTGCACAGATTCATTCGCCAGGGCCTCCTACAGACAATGCACTTTGATTTATTGCGGTATCTCTAATAGCACCCTAGATATGACCAGATATATATTGGGTTTTTCCCTGACCCTTACAGTCCGGCCCCATGAGACGGTGATTTTCTCGGCCCCTGGTGGTCCGAGGTCGTTCCCGCTGCACAGAATCATGCGCCAGGGCTTCCTGCAGACAATGCACTTTGGTTTATTGCGCTATCTCTAATAGCACCCGAGATATCACCAGATATATATTGGATTTTTCACTGACCCTGAGTGTCCGGCCCCATGAGACTGTGGTTTTCTCGGCCCCTGGTGGTCCGAGGTCGTTCCCGTTGCTCCGATTCATGCGGCAGGGCCTCCTGCAGATAATTCACTTTGGTTTATTGCGCTATCTCTAATAGCACCCGAGATATCACCAGATATATATTGGATTGTCCCCTGACCCTGCGTGTCCGGCCCCATGAGACTGTGGTTTTCTCGGCCCCTGGTCGTCCGAGGTCGTTCCCGCTGCACAGATTCATGCGCCAGGGCCTCCTACAAGTAATGCACTTTGATTTATTGCGCTATCTGTAATAGCACCCGAGATATCACCAGATATATATTGGATTTTTCCCTGACCCTGAGTGTCCGGCCCCATGAGACGGTGGTTGTCTCGCCCCTGGTGGTCCGAGGTCGTTCCCGCTGCACAGATTCATGCGCCAGGGCCTCCTACAGACAATGCACTTTGATTTATTGCGCTATCTCTAATAGCACCCAAGATATCACCAGATACATATAGGATTTTTCCGTGACCCTGACTGTCCGGCCCCATGAGACGGTGATTTTCTCGGCCCCTACGGGTCCGAGGTCGTTCTCGCTGCACAGATTCATGCGCCAGGGCCTCCTGCAGATAATTCACTTTGGTTTATTGCGTTATCTCTAACAGCACCCAAGATATCACCAGATATATATTGGATTTTTCCCTGACCCTGAGTGTCCGGCCCAATGAGACTGTGGTTTTTTCGGCCCCTGGTGGTCCGAGGTGGTCCCCGTTGCACAGATTCATGCGCCAGGGCCTCCTGCAGATAATTCACTTTGATTTATTGCGCTATCTGTAATAGCACCCGAGATATCACCAGATATATATTGGATTTCTCACTGACCCTAAGTGTCCGGCCCCTCGGGACGGTGGTTTTCTCGGCCCCTGGAGGTCCGAGGTCGTTCCCGCTGCACAGATTCATGCGCCAGGGCCTCCTACAGATAACTCAATTTGGTTTATTGCGCTATCTATAATAGCACCCGAGATATCACCTGATATATATTGGATTTTTCCCTGACCCTGAGTGTCCGGTCCCATGAGACGGTAGTTTTCTCGGCCCCTGGTGGTCCGAGGTCGTTCCCGCTGCACAGATTCATGCGCCAGGGCCTCCTACAGACAATGCAGTTTGATTTATTGCGCTATCTGTAATAGCACCCGAGATATCACCAGATATATATTGGATTTTTCCCTTACCCTGAGTGTCCGGCCCCATGAGACGGTGGTTTTCTCGGCCCCTGGTGGTCCGAGGTCGTTCCCGCTGCACAGATTCATGCGCCAGGGCCTCCTGCAGATAATTCAGTTTCGTTTATTGCGCTATCTCTAATAGCACCCGAGATATCACCAGATATATATCGGATTTTTCCCTGACCCTGACTGACCGGCCCCATGAGACGGTAGTTTTCTCGGCCCCTGGTGGTCCGAGGTCGTTCTCGCTGCACAGATTCATGCGCCAGGGCCTCCTGCAGATAATTCACTTTGGTTTATTGCGCTATCTGTAATAGCACCCGTGATATCACCAGATATATATTGGATTTTTCCCTGACCCTGAGTGTCCGGCCCCATGAGACTGTGGTTTTCTCGGCCCCTGGTGGTCCGAGGTCGTTCCCGCTGCACAGGTTCATGCGCCAGTGTCTCCTACAGACAATGCACTTTGATTTATTGCGCTATCTGTAATAGCACCCGAGATATCACCACCTATATATTGGATTTTTCCCTGACCCTGAGCGTCCGGCCCCATGAGACGGTCGTTTTCTCGGCCCCTGGTGGTCCGAGGTCGTTCCCGCTGCACAGGTTCATGCGCCAGGGTCTCCTACAGACAATGCACTTTGGTTTATTGCGGTATCTGTAATAGCACCCGAGATATCACCATATATATATTGGATTTTTCACTGACCCTGAGTGTCCTGCCCCATGTGACGGTGGTTTTCTCGGCCCCTGGTGTTCCGAGGTCCTTCCCGCTGCACAGATTCATGCGCCAGGGCCTCCTACAGACAATGCACTTTGATTTATTGCGCTATCTCTAATAGCACCCGAGATATCACCAGATATATATTGGATTTTCCCCTGACCCTGAGTGTCCGGCCCCATGAGACTGTGGTTTTCTCGGCCCCTGGTGGTCCGAGGTCGTTCCCGTTGCACAGATTCATGCGCCAGCGCCTCCTGCAGATAATTCACTTTGGTTTATTGCGCTATCTGTAATAGCACCCGCGATATCACCAGATATATATTGGATTATTCCCTGACCCTGAGTGTCCGGCCCCATGAGACGGAGGTTTTCTCGGCCCGTGGTGGTCCGAGGTCGTTCCCGCTGCACAGATTCATGCGCCAGGGCCTCCTGCAGATAATTCACTTTGGTTTATTGCGCTATCTCTAATAGCACCCGAGATATCACCAGGTATATATTGGATTTTCCCCTGTCCCTGAGTGTCCGGCCCCATGAGACGGTGGTGTTCTTGGCCCCTGGTGGTCCGAGGTCGTTCCCGCTGCACAGATTCATGCGCTAGGGCCTCCTGCAGACAATGCACTTTGATTTATCGCGCTATCTCAAATAGCACCCGAGATATCACCTGATTTATAATGGATTTTTCCCTGACCCTGAGTGTCCGGCCCCATGAGACGGTAGTTTTCTCGGCCCCTGGTGGTCCGAGGTCGTTCCCGCTGCACAGATTCATGTGCTAGGGCCTCCGGCAGACAATGCACTTTGATTTATTGCGCTATCTCAAATAGCACCCGAGATATCACCAGATATATATTGGATTTTCCCCTGACCCTGAGTGTCCGGCCCCATGAGACTGTGGTTTTCTCGGCCCCTGGAGGTCCGAGGACGTTCCCGCTGCACAGATTCATGCGCCAGGGCCTCCTACAGGTAATGCACTTTGATTTATTGCGCTATCTGTAATAGGACCCGAGATATCACCAGATATATATTGGATTTTTCCCTGACCCTGAGTTTCCGGCACCATGAGAAGGTGGTTGTCTCGCCCCTGGTGCTCCGAGGTCGTTCCCGCTGCACAGATTCATGCGCCAGGGCCTCCTACAGACAATGCACTTTGGTTTATTGCGCTATCTCTAATAGCACCCGAGATATCACCAGATATATATTGGATTTTCCCCTGACCCTGAGTGTCCGGCCCCATCAGACTGTGGTTTTCTCGGCCCCTGGTCGTCCGAGGTCGTTCCCGCTGAACAGATTCATGCGCCTGGGCCTCCTACAGACAATGCACATTGATTTATTGCGCTATCTGTAATAGCACCCGAGATATCACCAGATATATATTGGATTTTACCCTGACCCTGAGTGTCCGGCCCCATGAGACGGTCGTTGTCTCGGCCCCTGGAGGTCCGAGGACGTTCCCGCTGCACAGATTCATGCGCCAGGGCCTCCTACAGGTAATGCACTTTGATTTATTGCGCTATCTGTAATAGCACCCGAGATATCACCAGATCTATATTGGATTTTCCCCTGACCCTGAGTATCCGGCCCCATGAGACTGTCGTTTTCTTGGCCCCTGGTGGTCCGAGGTCGTTCCCGTTGCACAGATTCATGCGCCAGGGCCTCCTGCAGATAATTCACTTTGGTTTATTGCGCTATCTCTAATAGCACCCGAGATATCACCAGATATATATTGGATTTTCCCCTGACCCTGAGTGTCCGGCCCCATGAGACTGTGGTTTTCTCGGCCCCTGGAGGTCCGAGAACGTTCCCGCTGCACAAGTTCATGCGCCAGGGCCTCCTACAGACAATGCACTTTGATTTATTGCGCTATCTGTAATAGCACCCGACATATCACCAGATATATATTGGATTTTCCCCTGACCCTGAGTGTCCGGCCCCATGAGACTGTGGTTTTCTCGGCCCCTGGTGGTCCGAGGTCGTTCCCGCTGCACAGATTCATGCGCCAGGGCCTCCTACAGACAATGCACTTTGATTTATTGCGCTATCTGTAATAGCACCCGAGATATCACCAGATATATATTGGAATTTTCCCTGACCCTGAGTGAACGGCCCCATGAGACTGTGGTTTTCTCGGCCCCTGGTGGTCCGAGGTCGTTCCCGCTGCACAAGTTCATGCGCCAGGGCCTCCTACAGACAATGCACTTTGATTTATTGCGCTATCTGTAATAGCACCCGAGATATCACCAGATATATATTGGAATTTTCCCTGACCCTGAGTGAACGGCCCCATGAGACTGTGGTTTTCTCGGCCCCTGGTGGTCCGAGGTCGTTCCCGCTGCACAGGTTCATGCGCCAGGGTCTCCTACAGACAATGCACTTTGATTTATTGCGCTATCTGTAATAGCACCCGAGATATCACCACCTATATATTGGATTTTTCCCTGACCCTGAGCGTCCGGCCCCATGAGACGGTCGTTTTCTCGGCCCCTGGTGGTCCGAGGTCGTTCCCGCTGCACAGGTTCATGCGCCAGGGCCTCCTACAGACAATGCACTTTGATTTATTGCGCTATCTCTAATAGCACCCGAGATATCACCAGATATATATTGGATTTTCCCCTGACCCTGAGTGTCCGGCCCCATGAGACTGTGGTTTTCTCGGCCCCTGGTGGTCCGAGGTCGTTCCCGTTGCACAGATTCATGCGCCAGTGCCTCCTGCAGATAATTCACTTTGGTTTATTGCGCTATCTCTAATAGCACCCGAGATATCACCAGATATATATTGGATTTTCCCCTGACCCTGAGTGTCCGGCCCCATGAGACTGTGGTTTTCTCGGCCCCTGGAGGTCCGAGAACGTTCCCGCTGCACAAGTTCATGCGCCAGGGCCTCCTACAGACAATGCACTTTGATTTATTGCGCTATCTGTAATAGCACACGACATATCACCAGATATATATTGGATTTTCCCCTGACCCTGAGTGTCCGGCCCCATGAGACTGTGGTTTTCTCGGCCCCTGGTGGTCCGAGGTCGTTCCCACTGCACAGATTCATGCGCCAGGGCCTCCTACAGACAATGCACTTTGATTTATTGCGCTATCTGTAATAGCACCCGAGATATCACCAGATATATATTGGAATTTTCCCTGACCCTGAGTGAACGGCCCCATGAGACTGTGGTTTTCTCGGCCCCTGGTGGTCCGAGGTCGTTCCCGCTGCACAGGTTCATGCGCCAGGGTCTCCTACAGACAATGCACTTTGATTTATTGCGCTATCTGTAATAGCACCCGAGATATCACCACCTATATATTGGATTTTTCCCTGACCCTGAGCGTCCGGCCCCATGAGACGGTCGTTTTCTCGGCCCCTGGTGGTCCGATGTCGTTCCCGCTGCACAGGTTCATGCGCCAGGGGCTCCTACAGACAATGCACTTTGATTTATTGCGGTATCTGTAATAGCACCCGAGATATCACCATATATATATTGGATTTTTCACTGACCCTGAGTGTCCTGCCCCATGTGACGGTGGTTTTCTCGGCCCCTGGTGCTCCGAGGTCGTTCCCGTTGCACAGATTCATGCGCCAGGGCCTCCTGCAGATAATTCACTTTGGTTTATTGCGCTATCTCTAATAGCACCCGAGATATCACCAGATATATATTGGATTTTCCCCTGACCCTGAGTGTCCCGCCCCATGAGACTGTGGTTTTCTCTGCCCCTGGTGGTCCGAGGTCGTTCCCGTTGCACAGATTCATGCGCCAGGGCCTCCTGCAGATAATTCACTTTGGTTTATTGCGCTATCTCTAATAGCACCCGAGATATCACCAGATATATATTGGATTTTCCCCTGACCCTGAGTGTCCGGCCCCATGAGACTGTGGTTTTCTCGGCCCCTGGAGGTCCGAGGACGTTCCCGCTGCACAGATTCATGCGCCAGGGCCTCCTACAGGTAATGCACTTTGATTTATTGCGCTATCTGTAATAGGACCCGAGATATCACCAGATATATATTGGATTTTTCCCTGACCCTGAGTTTCCGGCACCATGAGAAGGTGGTTGTCTCGCCCCTGGTGCTCCGAGGTCGTTCCCGCTGCACAGATTCATGCGCCAGGGCCTCCTACAGACAATGCACTTTGATTTATTGCGCTATCTGTAATAGCAGCCGAGATATCAGCAGATATATATTGGATTTTTCACTGACCCTGACTGACCGGCCCCATGAGACGGTAGTTTTCTCGGCCCCTGGTGGTCCGAGGTCGTTCTCGCTGCACAGATTCATGCGCCAGGGCCTCCTGCAGATAATTCACTTTGGTTTATTGCGCTATCTGTAATAGCACCCGAGATATCACCAGATATATATTGGATTTTTCCCTGACCCTGAGTGTCCGGCCCCATGAGACTGAGGTTTTCTCGGCCCCTGGTGGTCCGAGGTCGTTCCCGCTGCACAGGTTCATGCGCCAGTGTCTCCTACAGACAATGCACTTTGATTTATTGCGCTATCTGTAATAGCAGCCGAGATATCACCACCTATATATTGGATTTTTCCCTGACCCTGAGCGTCCGGCCCCATGAGACGGTCGTTTTCTCGGCCCCTGGTGGTCCGAGGTCGTTCCCGCTGCACAGGTTCATGCGCCAGGGTCTCCTACAGACAATGCACTTTGGTTTATTGCGGTATCTGTAATAGCACCCGAGATATCACCATATATATATTGGGTTTTTCACTGACCCTGAGTGTCCTGCCCCATGTGACGGTGGTTTTCTCGGCCCCTGGTGTTCCGAGGTCCTTCCCGCTGCACAGATTCATGCGCCAGGGCCTCCTACAGACAATGCACTTTGATTTATTGCGCTATCTCTAATAGCACCCGAGATATCACCAGATATATATTGGATTTTCCCCTGACCCTGAGTGTCCGGCCCCATGAGACTGTGGTTTTCTCGGCCCCTGGTGGTCCGAGGTCGTTCCCGTTGCACAGATTCATGCGCCAGTGCCTCCTGCAGATAATTCACTTTGGTTTATTGCGCTATCTCTAATAGCACCCGAGATATCACCAGATATATATTGGATTTTCCCCTGACCCTGAGTGTCCGGCCCCATGAGACTGTGGTTTTCTCGGCCCCTGGTCGTCCGAGGTCGTTCCCGCTGAACAGATTCATGCGCCTGGGCCTCCTACAGACAATGCACATTGATTTATTGCGCTATCTGTAATAGCACCCGAGATATCACCAGATATATATTGGATTTTACCCTGACCCGGAGTGTCCGGCCCCATGAGACGGTCGTTGTCTCGGCCCCTGGAGGTCCGAGGACGTTCCCGCTGCACAGATTCATGCGCCAGGGCCTCCTACAGGTAATGCACTTTGATTTATTGCGCTATCTGTAATAGCACCCGAGATATCACCAGATCTATATTGGATTTTCCACTGACCCTGAGTGTCCGGCCCCATGAGACTGTGGTTTCCTCGGCCCCTGGAGGTCCGAGGACGTTCCCGCTGCACAGATTCATGCGCCAGGGCCTCCTACAGACAATGCACTTTGATTTATTGCGCTATCTGTAATAGCACCCGAGATATCACCACATATATATTGGATTTTTCACTGACCCTGAGTGTCCGGCCCCATGAGACGGTGGTTTTCTCGGTCCCTGGTGTTCCGAGGTCGTACCCGCTGCACAGATTCATGCGCCAGGGCCTCCTACAGACAATGCACTTTGATTTATTGCGCTATCTTTAATAGCAGCCGAGATATCACCAGATATATATATTGGATTTTTCACTGACCCTGAGTGTCCGGCCCCATGAGACGGTCGTTTTCTCGGCCCCTGGTGGTCCGAGGTCGTTCCCGTTGCACAGATTCATGCGCCAGTGCCTCCTGCAGATAATTCACTTTGGTTTATTGCGCTATCTCTAATAGCACCCGAGATATCACCAGATATATATTGGATTTTCCCCTGACCCTGAGTGTCCGGCCCCATGAGACTGTGGTTTTCTCGGCCCCTGGTCGTCCGAGGTCGTTCCCGCTGAACAGATTCATGCGCCTGGGCCTCCTACAGACAATGCACATTGATTTATTGCGCTATCTGTAATAGCACCCGAGATATCACCAGATATATATTGGATTTTACCCTGACCCTGAGTGTCCGGCCCCATGAGACGGTCGTTGTCTCGGCCCCTGGAGGTCCGAGGACGTCCCCGCTGCACAGATTCATGCGCCAGGGCCTCCTACAGGTAATGCACTTTGATTTATTGCGCTATCTGTAATAGCACCCGAGATATCACCAGATCTATATAGGATTTTCCCCTGACCCTGAGTATCCGGCCCCATGAGACTGTCGTTTTCTTGGCCCCTGGTGGTCCGAGGTCGTTCCCGTTGCACAGATTCATGCGCCAGGGCCTCCTGCAGATAATTCACTTTGGCTTATTGCGCTATCTCTAATAGCACCCGAGATATCACCAGATATATATTGGATTTTCCCCTGACCCTGAGTGTCCGGCCCCATGAGACTGTGGTTTTCTCGGCCCCTGGAGGTCCGAGAACTTTCCCGCTGCACAAGTTCATGCGCCAGGGCCTCCTACAGACAATGCACTTTGATTTATTGCGCTATCTGTAATAGCACCCGACATATCACCAGATATATATTGGATTTTCCCCTGACCCTGAGTGTCCGGCCCCATGAGACTGTGGTTTTCTCGGCCCCTGGTGGTCCGAGGTCGTTCCCGCTGCACAGATTCATGCGCCAGGGCCTCCTACAGACAATGCACTTTGATTTATTGCGCTATCTGTAATAGCACCCGAGATATCACCAGATATATATTGGAATTTTCCCTGACCCTGAGTGAACGGCCCCATGAGACTGTGGTTTTCTCGGCCCCTGGTGGTCCGAGGTCGTTCCCGCTGCACAAGTTCATGCGCCAGGGCCTCCTACAGACAATGCACTTTGATTTATTGCGCTATCTGTAATAGCACCCGAGATATCACCAGATATATATTGGAATTTTCCCTGACCCTGAGTGAACGGCCCCATGAGACTGTGGTTTTCTCGGCCCCTGGTGGTCCGAGGTCGTTCCCGCTGCACAGGTTCATGCGCCAGGGTCTCCTACAGACAATGCACTTTGATTTATTGCGCTATCTGTAATAGCACCCGAGATATCACCACCTATATATTGGATTTTTCCCTGACCCTGAGCGTCCGGCCCCATGAGACGGTCGTTTTCTCGGCCCCTGGTGGTCCGAGGTCGTTCCCGCTGCACAGGTTCATGCGCCAGGGTCTCCTACAGACAATGCACTTTGGTTTATTGCGGTATCTGTAATAGCACCCGAGATATCACCATATATATATTGGATTTTTCACTGACCCTGAGTGTCCTGCCCCATGTGACGGTGGTTTTCTCGGCCCCTGGTGTTCCGAGGTCCTTCCCGCTGCACAGATTCATGCGCCAGGGCCTCCTACAGACAATGCACTTTGATTTATTGCGCTATCTCTAATAGCACCCGAGATATCACCAGATATATATTGGATTTTCCCCTGACCCTGAGTGTCCGGCCCCATGAGACTGTGGTTTTCTCGGCCCCTGGTGGTCCGAGGTCGTTCCCGTTGCACAGATTCATGCGCCAGTGCCTCCTGCAGATAATTCACTTTGGTTTATTGCGCTATCTCTAATAGCACCCGAGATATCACCAGATATATATTGGATTTTCCCCTGACCCTGAGTGTCCGGCCCCATGAGACTGTGGTTTTCTCGGCCCCTGGTCGTCCGAGGTCGTTCCCGCTGAACAGATTCATGCGCCTGGGCCTCCTACAGACAATGCACATTGATTTATTGCGCTATCTGTAATAGCACCCGAGATATCACCAGATATATATTGGATTTTACCCTGACCCTGAGTGTCCGGCCCCATGAGACGGTCGTTGTCTCGGACCCTGGAGGTCCGAGGACGTTCCCGCTGCACAGATTCATGCGCCAGGGCCTCCTACAGGTAATGCACTTTGATTTATTGCGCTATCTGTAATAGCACCCGAGATATCACCAGATCTATATTGGATTTTCCACTGACCCTGAGTGTCCGGCCCCATGAGACTGTGGTTTCCTCGGCCCCTGGAGGTCCGAGGACGTTCCCGCTGCACAGATTCATGCGCCAGGGCCTCCTACAGACAATGCACTTTGATTTATTGCGCTATCTGTAATAGCACCCGAGATATCACCACATATATATTGGATTTTTCACTGACCCTGAGTGTCCGGCCCCATGAGACGGTGGTTTTCTCGGTCCCTGGTGTTCCGAGGTCGTACCCGCTGCACAGATTCATGCGCCAGGGCCTCCTACAGACAATGCACTTTGATTTATTGCGCTATCTTTAATAGCAGCCGAGATATCACCAGATATATATATTGGATTTTTCACTGACCCTGAGTGTCCGGCCCCATGAGACGGTCGTTTTCTCGGCCCCTGGTGGTCCGAGGTCGTTCCCGTTGCACAGATTCATGCGCCAGTGCCTCCTGCAGATAATTCACTTTGGTTTATTGCGCTATCTCTAATAGCACCCGAGATATCACCAGATATATATTGGATTTTCCCCTGACCCTGAGTGTCCGGCCCCATGAGACTGTGGTTTTCTCGGCCCCTGGTCGTCCGAGGTCGTTCCCGCTGAACAGATTCATGCGCCTGGGCCTCCTACAGACAATGCACATTGATTTATTGCGCTATCTGTAATAGCACCCGAGATATCACCAGATATATATTGGATTTTACCCTGACCCTGAGTGTCCGGCCCCATGAGACGGCCGTTGTCTCGGCCCCTGGAGGTCCGAGGACGTTCCCGCTGCACAGATTCATGCGCCAGGGCCTCCTACAGGAAATGCACTTTGATTTATTGCGCTATCTGTAATAGCACCCGAGATATCACCAGATCTATATTGGATTTTCCACTGACCCTGAGTGTCCGGCCCCATGAGACGGTGGTTTTCTCGGTCCCTGGTGTTCCGAGGTCGTACCCGCTGCACAGATTCATGCGCCAGGGCCTCCTACAGACAATGCACTTTGATTTATTGCGCTATCTTTAATAGCAGCCGAGATATCACCAGATATATATATTGGATTTTTCACTGACCCTGAGTGTCCGGCCCCATGAGACGGTCGTTTTCTCGGCCCCTGGTGGTCCGAGGTCGTTCCCGTTGCACAGATTCATGCGCCAGTGCCTCCTGCAGATAATTCACTTTGGTTTATTGCGCTATCTCTAATAGCACCCGAGATATCACCAGATATATATTGGATTTTCCCCTGACCCTGAGTGTCCGGCCCCATGAGACTGTGGTTTTCTCGGCCCCTGGTCGTCCGAGGTCGTTCCCGCTGAACAGATTCATGCGCCTGGGCCTCCTACAGACAATGCACATTGATTTATTGCGCTATCTGTAATAGCACCCGAGATATCACCAGATATATATTGGATTTTACCCTGACCCTGAGTGTCCGGCCCCATGAGACGGTCGTTGTCTCGGCCCCTGGAGGTCCGAGGACGTTCCCGCTGCACAGATTCATGCGCCAGGGCCTCCTACAGGTAATGCACTTTGATTTATTGCGCTATCTGTAATAGCACCCGAGATATCACCAGATCTATATTGGATTTTCCCCTGACCCTGAGTATCCGGCCCCATGAGACTGTCGTTTTCTTGGCCCCTGGTGGTCCGAGGTCGTTCCCGTTGCACAGATTCATGCGCCAGGGCCTCCTGCAGATAATTCACTTTGGTTTATTGCGCTATCTCTAATAGCACCCGAGATATCACCAGATATATATTGGATTTTCCCCTGACCCTGAGTGTCCGGCCCCATGAGACTGTGGTTTTCTCGGCCCCTGGAGGTCCGAGAACGTTCCCGCTGCACAAGTTCATGCGCCAGGGCCTCCTACAGACAATGCACTTTGATTTATTGCGCTATCTGTAATAGCACCCGACATATCACCAGATATATATTGGATTTTCCCCTGACCCTGAGTGTCCGGCCCCATGAGACTGTGGTTTTCTCGGCCCCTGGTGGTCCGAGGTCGTTCCCGCTGCACAGATTCATGCGCCAGGGCCTCCTACAGACAATGCACTTTGATTTATTGCGCTATCTGTAATAGCACCCGAGATATCACCAGATATATATTGGAATTTTCCCTGACCCTGAGTGAACGGCCCCATGAGACTGTGGTTTTCTCGGCCCCTGGTGGTCCGAGGTCGTTCCCGCTGCACAAGTTCATGCGCCAGGGCCTCCTACAGACAATGCACTTTGATTTATTGCGCTATCTGTAATAGCACCCGAGATATCACCAGATATATATTGGAATTTTCCCTGACCCTGAGTGAACGGCCCCATGAGACTGTGGTTTTCTCGGCCCCTGGTGGTCCGAGGTCGTTCCCGCTGCACAGGTTCATGCGCCAGGGTCTCCTACAGACAATGCACTTTGATTTATTGCGCTATCTGTAATAGCACCCGAGATATCACCACCTATATATTGGATTTTTCCCTGACCCTGAGCGTCCGGCCCCATGAGACGGTCGTTTTCTCGGCCCCTGGTGGTCCGAGGTCGTTCCCGCTGCACAGGTTCATGCGCCAGGGTCTCCTACAGACAATGCACTTTGGTTTATTGCGGTATCTGTAATAGCACCCGAGATATCACCATATATATATTGGATTTTTCACTGACCCTGAGTGTCCTGCCCCATGTGACGGTGGTTTTCTCGGCCCCTGGTGTTCCGAGGTCCTTCGCGCTGCACAGATTCATGCGCCAGGGCCTCCTACAGACAATGCACTTTGATTTATTGCGCTATCTCTAATAGCACCCGAGATATCACCAGATATATATTGGATTTTCCCCTGACCCTGAGTGTCCGGCCCCATGAGACTGTGGTTTTCTCGGCCCCTGGTGGTCCGAGGTCGTTCCCGTTGCACAGATTCATGCGCCAGTGCCTCCTGCAGATAATTCACTTTGGTTTATTGCGCTATCTCTAATAGCACCCGAGATATCACCAGATATATATTGGATTTTCCCCTGACCCTGAGTGTCCGGCCCCATGAGACTGTGGTTTTCTCGGCCCCTGGTCGTCCGAGGTCGTTCCCGCTGAACAGATTCATGCGCCTGGGCCTCCTACAGACAATGCACATTGATTTATTGCGCTATCTGTAATAGCACCCGAGATATCACCAGATATATATTGGATTTTACCCTGACCCTGAGTGTCCGGCCCCATGAGACGGTCGTTGTCTCGGACCCTGGAGGTCCGAGGACGTTCCCGCTGCACAGATTCATGCGCCAGGGCCTCCTACAGGTAATGCACTTTGATTTATTGCGCTATCTGTAATAGCACCCGAGATATCACCACATATATATTGGATTTTTCACTGACCCTGAGTGTCCGGCCCCATGAGACGGTGGTTTTCTCGGTCCCTGGTGTTCCGAGGTCGTACCCGCTGCACAGATTCATGCGCCAGGGCCTCCTACAGACAATGCACTTTGATTTATTGCGCTATCTTTAATAGCAGCCGAGATATCACCAGATATATATATTGGATTTTTCACTGACCCTGAGTGTCCGGCCCCATGAGACGGTCGTTTTCTCGGCCCCTGGTGGTCCGAGGTCGTTCCCGTTGCACAGATTCATGCGCCAGTGCCTCCTGCAGATAATTCACTTTGGTTTATTGCGCTATCTCTAATAGCACCCGAGATATCACCAGATATATATTGGATTTTCCCCTGACCCTGAGTGTCCGGCCCCATGAGACTGTGGTTTTCTCGGCCCCTGGTCGTCCGAGGTCGTTCCCGCTGAACAGATTCATGCGCCTGGGCCTCCTACAGACAATGCACATTGATTTATTGCGCTATCTGTAATAGCACCCGAGATATCACCAGATATATATTGGATTTTACCCTGACCCTTAGTGTCCGGCCCCATGAGACGGTCGTTGTCTCGGCCCCTGGAGGTCCGAGGACGTTCCCGCTGCACAGATTCATGCGCCAGGGCCTCCTACAGGTAATGCACTTTGATTTATTGCGCTATCTGTAATAGCACCCGAGATATCACCAGATCTATATTGGATTTTCCCCTGACCCTGAGTATCCGGCCCCATGAGACTGTCGTTTTCTTGGCCCCTGGTGGTCCGAGGTCGTTCCCGTTGCACAGATTCATGCGCTAGGGCCTCCTGCAGATAATTCACTTTGGTTTATTGCGCTATCTCTAATAGCACCCGAGATATCACCAGATATATATTGGATTTTCCCCTGACCCTGAGTGTCCGGCCCCATGAGACTGTGGTTTTCTCGGCCCCTGGTGGTCCGAGGTCGTTCCCGCTGCACAGATTCATGCGCCAGGGCCTCCTACAGACAATGCACTTTGATTTATTGCGCTATCTGTAATAGCACCCGAGATATCACCAGATATATATTGGAATTTTCCCTGACCCTGAGTGAACGGCCCCATGAGACTGTGGTTTTCTCGGCCCCTGGTGGTCCGAGGTCGTTCCCGCTGCACAGGTTCATGCGCCAGGTTCTCCTACAGACAATGCACTTTGATTTATTGCGCTATCTGTAATAGCACCCGAGATATCACCACCTATATATTGGATTTTTCCCTGACCCTGAGCGTCCGGCCCCATGAGACGGTCGTTTTCTCGGCCCCTGGTGGTCCGAGGTCGTTCCCGCTGCACAGGTTCATGCGCCAGGGTCTCCTACAGACAATGCACTTTGATTTATTGCGGTATCTGTAATAGCACCCGAGATATCACCATATATATATTGGATTTTTCACTGACCCTGAGTGTCCTGCCCCATGTGACGGTGGTTTTCTCGGCCCCTGGTGCTCCGAGGTCGTTCCCGTTGCACAGATTCATGCGCCAGGGCCTCCTGCAGATAATTCACTTTGGTTTATTGCGCTATCTCTAATAGCACCCGAGATATCACCAGATCTATATTGGATTTTCCCCTGACCCTGAGTGTCCGGCCCCATGAGACTGTGGTTTTCTCGGACCCTGGAGGTCCGAGGACGTTCCCGCTGCACAGATTCATGCGCCAGGGCCTCCTGCAGATAATTCACTTTGGTTTATTGCGCTATCTCTAATAGCACCCGAGATATCACCAGATATATATTGGATTTTCCCCTGACCCTGAGTGTCCCGCCCCATGAGACTGTGGTTTTCTCTGCCCCTGGTGGTCCGAGGTCGCTCCCGTTGCACAGATTCATGCGCCAGGGCCTCCTGCAGATAATTCACTTTGGTTTATTGCGCTATCTCTAATAGCACCCGAGATATCACCAGATATATATTGGATTTTCCCCTGACCCTGAGTGTCCGGCCCCATGAGACTGTGGTTTTCTCGGCCCCTGGAGGTCCGAGGACGTTCCCGCTGCACAGATTCATGCGCCAGGGCCTCCTACAGGTAATGCACTTTGATTTATTGCGCTATCTGTAATAGGACCCGAGATATCACCAGATATATATTGGATTTTTCCCTGACCCTGAGTTTCCGGCACCATGAGAAGGTGGTTGTCTCGCCCCTGGTGCTCCGAGGTCGTTCCCGCTGCACAGATTCATGCGCCAGGGCCTCCTACAGACAATGCACTTTGATTTATTGCGCTATCTGTAATAGCAGCCGAGATATCAGCAGATATATATTGGATTTTTCACTGACCCTGACTGACCGGCCCCATGAGACGGTAGTTTTCTCGGCCCCTGGTGGTCCGAGGTCGTTCTCGCTGCACAGATTCATGCGCCAGGGCCTCCTGCAGATAATTCACTTTGGTTTATTGCGCTATCTGTAATAGCACCCGAGATATCACCAGATATATATTGGATTTTTCCCTGACCCTGAGTGTCCGGCCCCATGAGACTGTGGTTTTCTCGGCCCCTGGTGGTCCGAGGTCGTTCCCGCTGCACAGGTTCATGCGCCAGTGTCTCCTACAGACAATGCACTTTGATTTATTGCGCTATCTGTAATAGCACACGAGATATCACCACCTATATATTGGATTTTTCCCTGACCCTGAGCGTCCGGCCCCATGAGACGGTCGTTTTCTCGGCCCCTGGTGGTCCGAGGTCGTTCCCGCTGCACAGGTTCATGCGCCAGGGTCTCCTACAGACAATGCACTTTGATTTATTGCGGTATCTGTAATAGCACCCGAGATATCACCATATATATATTGGATTTTTCACTGACCCTGAGTGTCCTGCCCCATGTGACGGTGGTTTTCTCGGCCCCTGGTGTTCCGAGGTCCTTCCCGCTGCACAGATTCATGCGCCAGGGCCTCCTACAGACAATGCACTTTGATTTATTGCGCTATCTGTAATAGCACCCGAGATATCACCAGATATATATTGGATTTTACCCTGACCCTGAGTGTCCGGCCCCATGAGACGGTCGTTGTCTCGGCCCCTGGAGGTCCGAGGACGTTCCCGCTGCACAGATTCATGCGCCAGGGCCTCCTACAGGTAATGCACTTTGATTTATTGCGCTATCTGTAATAGCACCCGAGATATCACCAGATCTATATTGGATTTTCCCCTGACCCTGAGTATCCGGCCCCATGAGACTGTCGTTTTCTTGGCCCCTGGTGGTCCGAGGTCGTTCCCGTTGCACAGATTCATGCGCTAGGGCCTCCTGCAGATAATTCACTTTGGTTTATTGCGCTATCTCTAATAGCACCCGAGATATCACCAGATATATATTGGATTTTCCCCTGACCCTGAGTGTCCGGCCCCATGAGACTGTGGTTTTCTCGGCCCCTGGAGGTCCGAGGTCGTTCCCGCTGCACAGGTTCATGCGCCAGGGTCTCCTACAGACAATGCACTTTGATTTATTGCGCTATCTGTAATAGCACCCGAGATATCACCACCTATATATTGGATTTTTCCCTGACCCTGAGCGTCCGGCCCCATGAGACGGTCGTTTTCTCGGCCCCTGGTGGTCCGAGGTCGTTCCCGCTGCACAGGTTCATGCGCCAGGGTCTCCTACAGACAATGCACTTTGATTTATTGCGGTATCTGTAATAGCACCCGAGATATCACCATATATATATTGGATTTTTCACTGACCCTGAGTGTCCTGCCCCATGTGACGGTGGTTTTCTCGGCCCCTGGTGCTCCGAGGTCGTTCCCGTTGCACAGATTCATGCGCCAGGGCCTCCTGCAGATAATTCACTTTGGTTTATTGCGCTATCTCTAATAGCACCCGAGATATCACCAGATCTATATTGGATTTTCCCCTGACCCTGAGTGTCCGGCCCCATGAGACTGTGGTTTTCTCGGACCCTGGAGGTCCGAGGACGTTCCCGCTGCACAGATTCATGCGCCAGGGCCTCCTGCAGGTAATTCACTTTGGTTTATTGCGCTATCTCTAATAGCACCCGAGATATCACCAGATATATATTGGATTTTCCCCTGACCCTGAGTGTCCCGCCCCATGAGACTGTGGTTTTCTCTGCCCCTGGTGGTCCGAGGTCGCTCCCGTTGCACAGATTCATGCGCCAGGGCCTCCTGCAGATAATTCACTTTGGTTTATTGCGCTATCTCTAATAGCACCCGAGATATCACCAGATATATATTGGATTTTCCCCTGACCCTGAGTGTCCGGCCCCATGAGACTGTGGTTTTCTCGGCCCCTGGAGGTCCGAGGACGTTCCCGCTGCACAGATTCATGCGCCAGGGCCTCCTACAGGTAATGCACTTTGATTTATTGCGCTATCTGTAATAGGACCCGAGATATCACCAGATATATATTGGATTTTTCCCTGACCCTGAGTTTCCGGCACCATGAGAAGGTGGTTGTCTCGCCCCTGGTGCTCCGAGGTCGTTCCCGCTGCACAGATTCATGCGCCAGGGCCTCCTACAGACAATGCACTTTGATTTATTGCGCTATCTGTAATAGCAGCCGAGATATCAGCAGATATATATTGGATTTTTCACTGACCCTGACTGACCGGCCCCATGAGACGGTAGTTTTCTCGGCCCCTGGTGGTCCGAGGTCGTTCTCGCTGCACAGATTCATGCGCCAGGGCCTCCTGCAGATAATTCACTTTGGTTTATTGCGCTATCTGTAATAGCACCCGAGATATCACCAGATATATATTGGATTTTTCCCTGACCCTGAGTGTCCGGCCCCATGAGACTGTGGTTTTCTCGGCCCCTGGTGGTCCGAGGTCGTTCCCGCTGCACAGGTTCATGCGCCAGTGTCTCCTACAGACAATGCACTTTGATTTATTGCGCTATCTGTAATAGCACACGAGATATCACCACCTATATATTGGATTTTTCCCTGACCCTGAGCGTCCGGCCCCATGAGACGGTCGTTTTCTCGGCCCCTGGTGGTCCGAGGTCGTTCCCGCTGCACAGGTTCATGCGCCAGGGTCTCCTACAGACAATGCACTTTGATTTATTGCGGTATCTGTAATAGCACCCGAGATATCACCATATATATATTGGATTTTTCACTGACCCTGAGTGTCCTGCCCCATGTGACGGTGGTTTTCTCGGCCCCTGGTGTTCCGAGGTCCTTCCCGCTGCACAGATTCATGCGCCAGGGCCTCCTACAGACAATGCACTTTGATTTATTGCGCTATCTCTAATAGCACCCGAGATATCACCAGATATATATTGGATTTTCCCCTGACCCTGAGTGTCCGGCCCCATGAGACTGTGGTTTTCTCGGCCCCTGGTCGTCCGAGGTCGTTCCCGCTGAACAGATTCATGCGCCTGGGCCTCCTACAGACAATGCACATTGATTTATTGCGCTATCTGTAATAGCACCCGAGATATCACCAGATATATATTGGATTTTACCCTGACCCTGAGTGTCCGGCCCCATGAGACGGTCGTTGTCTCGGCCCCTGGAGGTCCGAGGACGTTCCCGCTGCACAGATTCATGCGCCAGGGCCTCCTACAGGTAATGCACTTTGATTTATTGCGCTATCTGTAATAGCACCCGAGATATCACCAGATCTATATTGGATTTTCCACTGACCCTGAGTGTCCGGCCCCATGAGACTGTGGTTTCCTCGGCCCCTGGAGGTCCGAGGACGTTCCCGCTGCACAGATTCATGCGCCAGGGCCTCCTACAGACAATGCACTTTGATTTATTGCGCTATCTGTAATAGCACCCGAGATATCACCACATATATATTGGATTTTTCACTGACCCTGAGTGTCCGGCCCCATGAGACGGTGGTTTTCTCGGTCCCTGGTGTTCCGAGGTCGTACCCGCTGCACAGATTCATGCGCCAGGGCCTCCTACAGACAATGCGCTTTGATTTATTGCGCTATCTTTAATAGCAGCCGAGATATCACCAGATATATATATTGGATTTTTCACTGACCCTGAGTGTCCGGCCCCATGAGACGGTCGTTTTCTCGGCCCCTGGTGGTCCGAGGTCGTTCCCGTTGCACAGATTCATGCGCCAGTGCCTCCTGCAGATAATTCACTTTGGTTTATTGCGCTATCTCTAATAGCACCCGAGATATCACCAGATATATATTGGATTTTCCCCTGACCCTGAGTGTCCGGCCCCATGAGACTGTGGTTTTCTCGGCCCCTGGTCGTCTGAGGTCGTTCCCGCTGAACAGATTCATGCGCCTGGGCCTCCTACAGACAATGCACACTGATTTATTGCGCTATCTGTAATAGCACCCGAGATATCACCAGATATATATTGGATTTTACCCTGACCCTGAGTGTCCGGCCCCATGAGACGGTCGTTGTCTCGGCCCCTGGAGGTCCGAGGACGTTCCCGCTGCACAGATTCATGCGCCAGGGCCTCCTACAGGTAATGCACTTTGATTTATTGCGCTATCTGTAATAGCACCCGAGATATCACCAGATCTATATTGGATTTTCCACTGACCCTGAGTGTCCGGCCCCATGAGACTGTGGTTTCCTCGGCCCCTGGAGGTCCGAGGACGTTCCCGCTGCACAGATTCATGCGCCAGGGCCTCCTACAGACAATGCACTTATATTTATTGCGCTATCTGTAATAGCACCCGAGATATCACCACATATATATTGGATTTTTCACTGACCCTGAGTGTCCGGCCCCATGAGACGGTGGTTTTCTCGGTCCCTGGTGTTCCGAGGTCGTACCCGCTGCACAGATTCATGCGCCAGGGCCTCCTACAGACAATGCACTTTGATTTATTGCGCTATCTATAATAGCAGCCGAGATATCACCAGATATATATATTGGATTTTTCACTGACCCTGAGTGTCCGGCCCCATGAGACGGTCGTTTTCTCGGCCCCTGGTGGTCCGAGGTCGTTCCCGTTGCACAGATTCATGCGCCAGTGCCTCCTGCAGATAATTCACTTTGGTTTATTGCGCTATCTCTAATAGCACCCGAGATATCACCAGATATATATTGGATTTTCCCCTGACCCTGAGTGTCCGGCCCCATGAGACTGTGGTTTTCTCGGCCCCTGGTCGTCCGAGGTCGTTCCCGCTGAACAGATTCATGCGCCTGGGCCTCCTACAGACAATGCACATTGATTTATTGCGCTATCTGTAATAGCACCCGAGATATCACCAGATATATATTGGATTTTACCCTGACCCTGAGTGTCCGGCCCCATGAGACGGTCGTTGTCTCGGCCCCTGGAGGTCCGAGGACGTTCCCGCTGCACAGATTCATGCGCCAGGGCCTCCTACAGGTAATGCACTTTGATTTATTGCGCTATCTGTAATAGCACCCGAGATATCACCAGATCTATATTGGATTTTCCACTGACCCTGAGTGTCCGGCCCCATGAGACTGTGGTTTCCTCGGCCCCTGGAGGTCCGAGGACGTTCCCGCTGCACAGATTCATGCGCCAGGGCCTCCTACAGACAATGCACTTTGATTTATTGCGCTATCTGTAATAGCACCCGAGATATCACCACATATATATTGGATTTTTCACTGACCCTGAGTGTCCGGCCCCATGAGCCGGTGGTTTTCTCGGTCCCTGGTGTTCCGAGGTCGTTCCCGCTGCACAGATTCATGCGCCAGGGCCTCCTACAGACAATGCACTTTGATTTATTGCGCTATCTTTAATAGCAGCCGAGATATCACCAGATATATATATTGGATTTTTCACTGACCCTGAGTGTCCGGCCCCATGAGACGGTCGTTTTCTCGGCCCCTGGTCGTCCGAGGTCGTTCCCGCTGAACAGATTCATGCGCCTGGGCCTCCTACAGACAATGCACATTGATTTATTGCGCTATCTGTAATAGCACCCGAGATATCACCAGATATATATTGGATTTTACCCTGACCCTGAGTGTCCGGCCCCATGAGACGGTCGTTTTCTCGGCCCCTGGTGGTCCGAGGTCGTTCCCGCTGCACAGATTCATGCGCCAGGGCCTCCTGCAGATAATTCACTTTGGTTCATTGCGCTATCTCTAATAGCAACCGAGATATCACCAGATATATATTGGATTCTCCCCTGACCCTGAGTGTCCGGCCCCATGAGACTGTGGTTTTCTCAGCCCCTGGTGGTCCGAGGTCGTTCCCGCTGCACAGGTTCATGCGCCAGGGTCTCCTACAGACAATGCACTTTGATTTATTGCGCTATCTGTAATAGCACCCGAGATATCACCACCTATATATTGGATTTTTCCCTGACCCTGAGCGTCCGGCCCCATGAGACGGTCGTTTTCTCGGCCCCTGGTGGTCCGAGGTCGTTCCCGCTGCACAGGTTCATGCGCCAGGGTCTCCTACAGACAATGCACTTTGATTTATTGCGGTATCTGTAATAGCACCCGAGATATCACCATATATATATTGGATTTTTCACTGACCCTGAGTGTCCTGCCCCATGTGACGGTGGTTTTCTCGGCCCCTGGTGTTCCGAGGTCCTTCCCGCTGCACAGATTCATGCGCCAGGGCCTGCTACAGACAATGCACTTTGATTTATTGCGCTATCTCTAATAGCACCCGAGATATCACCAGATATATATTGGATTTTCCCCTGACCCTGAGTGTCCGGCCCCATGAGACTGTGGTTTTCTCGGCCCCTGGTGGTCCGAGGTCGTTCCCGTTGCACAGATTCATGCGCCAGTGCCTCCTGCAGATAATTCACTTTGGTTTATTGCGCTATCTCTAATAGCACCCGAGATATCACCAGATATATATTGGATTTTCCCCTGACCCTGAGTGTCCGGCCCCATGAGACTGTGGTTTTCTCGGCCCCTGGTCGTCCGAGGTAGTTCCCGCTGAACAGATTCATGCGCCTGGGCCTCCTACAGACAATGCACATTGATTTATTGCGCTATCTGTAATAGCACCCGAGATATCACCAGATATATATTGGATTTTACCCTGACCCTGAGTGTCCGGCCCCATGAGACGGTCGTTGTCTCGGCCCCTGGAGGTCCGAGGACGTTCCCGCTGCACAGATTCATGCGCCAGGGCCTCCTACAGGTAATGCACTTTGATTTATTGCGCTATCTGTAATAGCACCCGAGATATCACCAGATCTATATTGGATTTTCCACTGACCCTGAGTGTCCGGCCCCATGAGACTGTGGTTTCCTCGGCCCCTGGAGGTCCGAGGACGTTCCCGCTGCACAGATTCATGCGCCAGGGCCTCCTACAGACAATGCACTTTTATTTATTGCGCTATCTGTAATAGCACCCGAGATATCACCACATATATATTGGATTTTTCACTGACCCTGAGTGTCCGGCCCCATGAGACGGTGGTTTTCTCGGTCCCTGGTGTTCCGAGGTCGTACCCGCTGCACAGATTCATGCGCCAGGGCCTCCTACAGACAATGCGCTGTGATTTATTGCGCTATCTTTAATAGCAGCCGAGATATCACCAGATATATATATTGGATTTTTCACTGACCCTGAGTGTCCGGCCCCATGAGACGGTCGTTTTCTCGGCCCCTGGTGGTCCGAGGTCGTTCCCGTTGCACAGATTCATGCGCCAGTGCCTCCTGCAGATAATTCACTTTGGTTTATTGCGCTATCTCTAATAGCACCCGAGATATCACCAGATATATATTGGATTTTCCCCTGACCCTGAGTGTCCGGCCCCATGAGACTGTGGTTTTCTCGGCCCCTGGTCGTCCGAGGTCGTTCCCGCTGAACAGATTCATGCGCCTGGGCCTCCTACAGACAATGCACATTGATTTATTGCGCTATCTGTAATAGCACCCGAGATATCACCAGATATATATTGGATTTTACCCTGACCCTGAGTGTCCGGCCCCATGAGACGGTCGTTGTCTCGGCCCCTGGAGGTCCGAGGACGTTCCCGCTGCACAGATTCATGCGCCAGGGCCTCCTACAGGTAATGCACTTTGATTTATTGCGCTATCTGTAATAGCACCCGAGATATCACCAGATCTATATTGGATTTTCCACTGACCCTGAGTGTCCGGCCCCATGAGACTGTGGTTTCCTCGGCCCCTGGAGGTCCGAGGACGTTCCCGCTGCACAGATTCATGCGCCAGGGCCTCCTACAGACAATGCACTTTGATTTATTGCGCTATCTGTAATAGCACCCGAGATATCACCACATATATATTGGATTTTTCACTGACCCTGAGTGTCCGGCCCCATGAGACGTTGGTTTTCTCGGTCCCTGGTGTTCCGAGGTCGTACCCGCTGCACAGATTCATGCGCCAGGGCCTCCTACAGACAATGCACTTTGATTTATTGCGCTATCTATAATAGCAGCCGAGATATCACCAGATATATATATTGGATTTTTCACTGACCCTGAGTGTCCGGCCCCATGAGACGGTCGTTTTCTCGGCCCCTGGTGGTCCGAGGTCGTTCCCGTTGCACAGATTCATGCGCCAGTGCCTCCTGCAGATAATTCACTTTGGTTTATTGCGCTATCTCTAATAGCACCCGAGATATCACCAGATATATATTGGATTTTCCCCTGACCCTGAGTGTCCGGCCCCATGAGACTGTGGTTTTCTCGGCCCCTGGTCGTCCGAGGTCGTTCCCGCTGAACAGATTCATGCGCCTGGGCCTCCTACAGACAATGCACATTGATTTATTGCGCTATCTGTAATAGCACCCGAGATATCACCAGATATATATTGGATTTTACCCTGACCCTGAGTGTCCGGCCCCATGAGACGGTCGTTGTCTCGGCCCCTGGAGGTCCGAGGACGTTCCCGCTGCACAGATTCATGCGCCAGGGCCTCCTACAGGTAATGCACTTTGATTTATTGCGCTATCTGTAATAGCACCCGAGATATCACCAGATCTATATTGGATTTTCCACTGACCCTGAGTGTCCGGCCCCATGAGACTGTGGTTTCCTCGGCCCCTGGAGGTCCGAGGACGTTCCCGCTGCACAGATTCATGCGCCAGGGCCTCCTACAGACAATGCACTTTGATTTATTGCGCTATCTGTAATAGCACCCGAGATATCACCACATATATATTGGATTTTTCACTGACCCTGAGTGTCCGGCCCCATGAGCCGGTGGTTTTCTCGGTCCCTGGTGTTCCGAGGTCGTTCCCGCTGCACAGATTCATGCGCCAGGGCCTCCTACAGACAATGCACTTTGATTTATTGCGCTATCTTTAATAGCAGCCGAGATATCACCAGATATATATTGGATTTTTCACTGACCCTGAGTGTCCGGCCCCATGAGACGGTCGTTTTCTCGGCCCCTGGTGGTCCGAGGTCGTTCCCGCTGCACAGATTCATGCGCCAGGGCCTCCTGCAGATAATTCACTTTGGTTCATTGCGCTATCTCTAATAGCAACCGAGATATCACCAGATATATATTGGATTTTCCCCTGACCCTGAGTGTCCGGCCCCATGAGACTGTGGTTTTCTCAGCCCCTGGTGGTCCGAGGTCGATCCCGCTGCACAGGTTCATGCGCCAGGGTCTCCTACAGACAATGCACATTGATTTATTGCGCTATCTGTAATAGCACCCGAGATATCACCAGATCTATATTGGATTTTCCCCTGACCCTGAGTGTCCGGCCCCATGAGATTGTGGTTTTCTCGGCCCCTGGTGGTCCGAGGTCGTTCCCGTTGCACAGATTCATGCGCCAGGGCCTCCTGCAGATAATTCACTTTGGTTTATTGCGCTCTCTCTAATAGCACCCGAGATATCACCAGATATATATTGGATTTTTCACTAACCCTGAGTGTCCGGCCCCATGAGACGGTCGTTTTCTCGGCCCCTGGAGGTCCGAGGTCGTTCCCGCTGCACAGATTCATGGGCCAGGGCCTCCTGCAGACAATGCACTTTGATTTATTGCGCTATCTGTAATAGCACCCGAGATATCACAAGATATATATTGGATTTTTCCATGACCCTGAGTGTCCGGCCCCATGAGACGGTGGTTTTCTCGGCCCCTGGTGATCCGAGGTCGCTCCCGCTTCCCAGATTCATGCGACAGGGCCTCCTACAGACAATGCACTTTGAAATATTGCGCTATCGGTAATAGGAGCCGAGATATCACCAGATATATATTGGATTTTTCACTGACCCTGAGTGTCCGGCCCCATGAGACGGTAGTTTTCTCTGCCCCTGGTGGTCCGAGGTCGTTCCCGCTGCACAGATTCATGCGCCAGGGCCTGCTGCAGATAATTCACTTTGGTTTATTGCGCTATCTCTAATAGCACCCGAGATATCACCAGATATATATTGGATTTTCCCCTGACCCTGAGTGTCCGGCCCCATGAAACTGCGGTTTTCTCGGCCCCTGGTGGTCCGAGGTCGTTCCCGCTGCACAGATTCATGCGCCAGGGCCTCCTACAGGTAATGCACTTTGATTTATTGCGCTATCTGTAATAGAACCCCAGATATCACCAGATCTATATTGGATTTTCCCCTGACCCTGAGTGTCCGGCCCCATGAGACTGTGGTTTTCTCGGCCCCTGGTCGTCCGAGGTCGTTCCCGCTGAACAGATTCATGCGCCTGGGCCTCCTACAGACAATGCACATTGATTTATTGCGCTATCTGTAATAGCACCCGAGATATCACCAGATATATATTGGATTTTACCCTGACCCTGAGTGTCCGGCCCCATGAGACGGTCGTTGTCTCGGCCCCTGGAGGTCCGAGGACGTTCCCGCTGCACAGATTCATGCGCCAGGGCCTCCTACAGGTAATGCACTTTGATTTATTGCGCTATCTGTAATAGCACCCGAGATATCACCAGATCTATATTGGATTTTCCACTGACCCTGAGTGTCCGGCCCCATGAGACTGTGGTTTCCTCGGCCCCTGGAGGTCCGAGGACGTTCCCGCTGCACAGATTCATGCGCCAGGGCCTGCTGCAGATAATTCACTTTGGTTTATTGCGCTATCTCTAATAGCACCCGAGATATCACCAGATATATATTGGATTTTCCCCTGACCCTGAGTGTCCGGCCCCATGAAACTGCGGTTTTCTCGGCCCCTGGTGGTCCGAGGTCGTTCCCGCTGCACAGATTCATGCGCCAGGGCCTCCTACAGGTAATGCACTTTGATTTATTGCGCTATCTGTAATAGAACCCCAGATATCACCAGATCTATATTGGATTTTCCCCTGACCCTGAGTGTCCGGCCCCATGAGACTGTGGTTTTCTCGGCCCCTGGTCGTCCGAGGTCGTTCCCGCTGAACAGATTCATGCGCCTGGGCCTCCTACAGACAATGCACATTGATTTATTGCGCTATCTGTAATAGCACCCGAGATATCACCAGATATATATTGGATTTTACCCTGACCCTGAGTGTCCGGCCCCATGAGACGGTCGTTGTCTCGGCCCCTGGTGGTCCGAGGTCGTTCCCGCTGCACAGATTCATGCGCCAGGGCCTCCTGCAGATAATTCACTTTGGTTCATTGCGCTATCTCTAATAGCAACCGAGATATCACCAGATATATATTGGATTTTCCCCTGACCCTGAGTGTCCGGCCCCATGAGACTGTGGTTTTCTCAGCCCCTGGTGGTCCGAGGTCGATCCCGCTGCACAGGTTCATGCGCCAGGGTCTCCTACAGACAATGCACATTGATTTATTGCGCTATCTGTAATAGCACCCGAGATATCACCAGATCTATATTGGATTTTCCCCTGACCCTGAGTGTCCGGCCCCATGAGATTGTGGTTTTCTCGGCCCCTGGTGGTCCGAGGTCGTTCCCGTTGCACAGATTCATGCGCCAGGGCCTCCTGCAGATAATTCACTTTGGTTTATTGCGCTCTCTCTAATAGCACCCGAGATATCACCAGATATATATTGGATTTTTCACTGACCCTGAGTGTCCGGCCCCATGAGACGGTCGTTTTCTCGGCCCCTGGTGGTCCGAGGTCGTTCCCGCTGCACAGATTCATGGGCCAGGGCCTCCTGCAGACAATGCACTTTGATTTATTGCGCTATCTGTAATAGCACCCGAGATATCACCACATATATATTGGATTTTTCACTGACCCTGAGTGTCCGGCCCCATGAGACGGTGGTTTTCTCGGTCCCTGGTGTTCCGAGGTCGTTCCCGCTGCACAGATTCATGGGCCAGGGCCTCCTGCAGACAATGCACTTTGATTTATTGCGCTATCTGTAATAGCACCCGAGATATCACAAGATATATATTGGATTTTTCCATGACCCTGAGTGTCCTGCCCCATGAGACGGTGGTTTTCTCGGCCCCTGGTGATCCGAGGTCGCTCCCGCTTCCCAGATTCATGCGACAGGGCCTCCTACAGACAATGCACTTTGAAATATTGCGCTATCGGTAATAGGAGCCGAGATATCACCAGATATATATTGGATTTTTCACTGACCCTGAGTGTCCGGCCCCATGAGACGGTAGTTTTCTCTGCCCCTGGTGGTCCGAGGTCGTTCCCGCTGCACAGATTCATGCGCCAGGGCCTGCTGCAGATAATTCACTTTGGTTTATTGCGCTATCTCTAATAGCACCCGAGATATCACCAGATATATATTGGATTTTCCCCTGACCCTGAGTGTCCGGCCCCATGAGACTGTGGTTTTCTCGGCCCCTGGTGGTCCGAGGTCGTTCCCGCTGCACAGATTCATGCGCCAGGGCCTCCTACAGGTAATGCACTTTGATTTATTGCGCTATCTGTAATAGAACCCCAGATATCACCAGATCTATATTGGATTTTCCCCTGACCCTGAGTGTCCGGCCCCATGAGACTGTGGTTTTCTCGGCCCCTGGTCGTCCGAGGTCGTTCCCGCTGAACAGATTCATGCGCCTGGGCCTCCTACAGACAATGCACATTGATTTATTGCGCTATCTGTAATAGCACCCGAGATATCACCAGATATATATTGGATTTTACCCTGACCCTGAGTGTCCGGCCCCATGAGACGGTCGTTGTCTCGGCCCCTGGAGGTCCGAGGACGTTCCCGCTGCACAGATTCATGCGCCAGGGCCTCCTACAGGTAATGCACTTTGATTTATTGCGCTATCTGTAATAGCACCCGAGATATCACCAGATCTATATTGGATTTACCACTGACCCTGAGTGTCCGGCCCCATGAGACGGTGGTTTTCTCGGTCCCTGGTGTTCCGAGGTCGTTCCCGCTGCACAGATTCATGCGCCAGGGCCTCCTACAGACAATGCACTTTGATTTATTGCGCTATCTTTAATAGCAGCCGAGATATCACCAGATATATATATTGGATTTTTCACTGACCCTGAGTGTCCGGCCCCATGAGACGGTCGTTTTCTCGGCCCCTGGTGGTCCGAGGTCGTTCCCGCTGCACAGATTCATGCGCCAGGGCCTCCTACAGACAATGCACTTTGATTTATTGCGCTATCTGTAATAGCACCCGAGATATCAGCAGATATATATTGGATTTTTCACTGACCCTGAGTGTCCGGCCCCATGAGTCGGTCGTTTTCTCGGCCCCTGGTGGTCCGAGGTCGTTCCCGCTGCACATATTCATGCGCCAGGGCCTCCTGCAGATAATTCACTTTGGTTCATTGCGCTATCTCTAATAGCAACCGAGATATCACCAGATATATATTGGATTTTCCCCTGACCCTGAGTGTCCGGCCCCATGAGACTGTGGTTTTCTCAGCCCCTGGTGGTCCGAGGTCGTTCCCGCTGCACAGGTTCATGCGCCAGGGTCTCCTACAGACAATGCACATTGATTTATTGCGCTATCTGTAATAGCACCCGAGATATCACCAGATCTATATTGGATTTTCCCCTGACCCTGAGTGTCCAGCCCCATGAGATTGTGGTTTTCTCGGCCCCTGGTGGTCCGAGGTCGTTCCCGCTGCACAGATTCATGCGCCAGGGCCTCCTGCAGATAATTCACTTTGATTTATTGCGCTATATGTAATAGCACCCGAGATATCAACAGATATATATTGGATTTTCCCCTGACCCTGAGTGTCCGGCCCCATGAGACTGTGGTTTTCTCGGCCCCTGGTGGTCCGAGGTCGTTCCCGCTGCACAGATTCATGGGCCAGGGCCTCCTGCAGACATTGCACTTTGATTTATTGCGCTATCTGTAATAGCACCCGAGATATCACAAGATATATATTGGATTTTTCCATGACCCTGAGTGTCCGGCCCCATGAGACGGTGGTTTTCTCGGCCCCTGGTGATCCGAGGTCGCTGCCGCTTCCCAGATTCATGCGACAGGGCCTCCTACAGACAATGCACTTTGAAATATTGCGCTATCGGTAATAGGAGCCGAGATATCACCAGATATATATTGGATTTTTCACTGACCCTGAGTGTCCGGCCCCATGAGACGGTAGTTTTCTCTGCCCCTGGTGGTCCGAGGTCGTTCCCGCTGCACAGATTCATGCGCCAGGGCCTGCTGCAGATAATTCACTTTGGTTTATTGCGCTATCTCTAATAGCACCCGAGATATCACCAGATATATATTGGATTTTCCCCTGACCCTGAGTGTCCGGCCCCATGAGACTGTGGTTTTCTCGGCCCCTGGTCGTCCGAGGTCGTTCCCGCTGAACAGATTCATGCGCCTGGGCCTCCTACAGACAATGCACATTGATTTATTGCGCTATCTGTAATAGCACCCGAGATATCACCAGATATATATTGGATTTTACCCTGACCCTGAGTGTCCGGCCCCATGAGACGGTCGTTGTCTCGGCCCCTGGAGGTCCGAGGACGTTCCCGCTGCACAGATTCATGCGCCAGGGCCTCCTACAGGTAATGCACTTTGATTTATTGCGCTATCTGTAATAGCACCCGAGATATCACCAGATCTATATTGGATTTTCCACTGACCCTGAGTGTCCGGCCCCATGAGACTGTGGTTTCCTCGGCCCCTGGAGGTCCGAGGACGTTCCCGCTGCACAGATTCATGCGCCAGGGCTTCCTACAGACAATGCACTTTGATTTATTGCGCTATCTGTAATAGCACCCGAGATATCACCACATATATATTGGATTTTTCACTGACCCTGAGTGTCCGGCCCCATGAGACGGTGGTTTTCTCGGTCCCTGGTGTTCCGAGGTCGTTCCCGCTGCACAGATTCATGGGCCAGGGCCTCCTGCAGACAATGCACTTTGATTTATTGCGCTATCTGTAATAGCACCCGAGATATCACAAGATATATATTGGATTTTTCCATGACCCTGAGTGTCCTGCCCCATGAGACGGTGGTTTTCTCGGCCCCTGGTGATCCGAGGTCGCTCCCGCTTCCCAGATTCATGCGACAGGGCCTCCTACAGACAATGCACTTTGAAATATTGCGCTATCGGTAATAGGAGCCGAGATATCACCAGATATATATTGGATTTTTCACTGACCCTGAGTGTCCGGCCCCATGAGACGGTAGTTTTCTCTGCCCCTGGTGGTCCGAGGTCGTTCCCGCTGCACAGATTCATGCGCCAGGGCCTGCTGCAGATAATTCACTTTGGTTTATTGCGCTATCTCTAATAGCACCCGAGATATCACCAGATATATATTGGATTTTCCCCTGACCCTGAGTGTCCGGCCCCATGAGACTGTGGTTTTCTCGGCCCCTGGTGGTCCGAGGTCGTTCCCGCTGCACAGATTCATGCGCCAGGGCCTCCTACAGGTAATGCACTTTGATTTATTGCGCTATCTGTAATAGAACCCCAGATATCACCAGATCTATATTGGATTTTCCCCTGACCCTGAGTGTCCGGCCCCATGAGACTGTGGTTTTCTCGGCCCCTGGTCGTCCGAGGTCGTTCCCGCTGAACAGATTCATGCGCCTGGGCCTCCTACAGACAATGCACATTGATTTATTGCGCTATCTGTAATAGCACCCGAGATATCACCAGATATATATTGGATTTTACCCTGACCCTGAGTGTCCGGCCCCATGAGACGGTCGTTGTCTCGGCCCCTGGAGGTCCGAGGACGTTCCCGCTGCACAGATTCATGCGCCAGGGCCTCCTACAGGTAATGCACTTTGATTTATTGCGCTATCTGTAATAGCACCCGAGATATCACCAGATCTATATTGGATTTACCACTGACCCTGAGTGTCCGGCCCCATGAGACTGTGGTTTCCTCGGCCCCTGGAGGTCCGAGGACGTTCCCGCTGCACAGATTCATGCGCCAGGGCTTCCTACAGACAATGCACTTTGATTTATTGCGCTATCTGTAATAGCACCCGAGATATCACCACATATATATTGGATTTTTCACTGACCCTGAGTGTCCGGCCCCATGAGACGGTGGTTTTCTCGGTCCCTGGTGTTCCGAGGTCGTTCCCGCTGCACAGATTCATGCGCCAGGGCCTCCTACAGACAATGCACTTTGATTTATTGCGCTATCTTTAATAGCAGCCGAGATATCACCAGATATATATATTGGATTTTTCACTGACCCTGAGTGTCCGGCCCCATGAGACGGTCGTTTTCTCGGCCCCTGGTGGTCCGAGGTCGTTCCCGCTGCACAGATTCATGCGCCAGGGCCTCCTACAGACAATGCACTTTGATTTATTGCGCTATCTGTAATAGCACCCGAGATATCAGCAGATATATATTGGATTTTTCACTGACCCTGAGTGTCCGGCCCCATGAGACGGTCGTTTTCTCGGCCCCTGGTGGTCCGAGGTCGTTCCCGCTGCACAGATTCATGCGCCAGGGCCTCCTGCAGATAATTCACTTTGGTTCATTGCGCTATCTCTAATAGCAACCGAGATATCACCAGATATATATTGGATTTTCCCCTGACCCTGAGTGTCCGGCCCCATGAGACTGTGGTTTTCTCAGCCCCTGGTGGTCCGAGGTCGTTCCCGCTGCACAGGTTCATGCGCCAGGGTCTCCTACAGACAATGCACATTGATTTATTGCGCTATCTGTAATAGCACCCGAGATATCACCAGATCTATATTGGATTTTCCCCTGACCCTGAGTGTCCAGCCCCATGAGATTGTGGTTTTCTCGGCCCCTGGTGGTCCGAGGTCGTTCCCGCTGCACAGATTCATGCGCCAGGGCCTCCTGCAGATAATTCACTTTGATTTATTGCGCTATCTGTAATAGCACCCGAGATATCAACAGATATATATTGGATTTTCCCCTGACCCTGAGTGTCCGGCCCCATGAGACTGTGGTTTTCTCGGCCCCTGGTGGTCCGAGGTCGTTCCCGCTGCACAGATTCATGGGCCAGGGCCTCCTGCAGACAATGCACTTTGATTTATTGCGCTATCTGTAATAGCACCCGAGATATCACCAGATATATATTGGATTTTTCCATGACCCTGAGTGTCCGGCCCCATGAGACGGTGGTTTTCTCGGCCCCTGGTGATCCGAGGTCGCTGCCGCTTCCCAGATTCATGCGACAGGGCCTCCTACAGACAATGCACTTTGAAATATTGCGCTATCGGTAATAGGAGCCGAGATATCACCAGATATATATTGGATTTTTCACTGACCCTGAGTGTCCGGCCCCATGAGACGGTAGTTTTCTCTGCCCCCGGTGGTCCGAGGTCGTTCCCGCTGCACAGATTCATGCGCCAGGGCCTGCTGCAGATAATTCACTTTGGTTTATTGCGCTATCTCTAATAGCACCCGAGATATCACCAGATATATATTGGATTTTCCCCTGACCCTGAGTGTCCGGCCCCATGAGACTGTGGTTTTCTCGGCCCCTGGTGGTCCGAGGTCGTTCCCGCTGCACAGATTCATGCGCCAGGGCCTCCTACAGGTAATGCACTTTGATTTATTGCGCTATCTGTAATAGAACCCCAGATATCACCAGATCTATATTGGATTTTCCCCTGACCCTGAGTGTCCGGCCCCATGAGACTGTGGTTTTCTCGGCCCCTGGTCGTCCGAGGTCGTTCCCGCTGAACAGATTCATGCGCCTGGGCCTCCTACAGACAATGCACATTGATTTATTGCGCTATCTGTAATAGCACCCGAGATATCACCACATATATATTGGATTTTACCCTGACCCTGAGTGTCCGGCCCCATGAGACGGTCGTTGTCTCGGCCCCTGGAGGTCCGAGGACGTTCCCGCTGCACAGATTCATGCGCCAGGGCCTCCTACAGGTAATGCACTTTGATTTATTGCGCTATCTGTAATAGCACCCGAGATATCAACAGATCTATATTGGATTTTCCACTGACCCTGAGTGTCCGGCCCCATGAGACTGTGGTTTCCTCGGCCCCTGGAGGTCCGAGGACGTTCCCGCTGCACAGATTCATGCGCCAGGGCTTCCAACAGACAATGCACTTTGATTTATTGCGCTATCTGTAATAGCACCCGAGATATCACCACATATATATTGGATTTTTCACTGACCCTGAGTGTCCGGCCCCATGAGACGGTGGTTTTCTCGGTCCCTGGTGTTCCGAGGTCGTTCCCGCTGCACAGATTCATGCGCCAGGGCCTCCTACAGACAATGCACTTTGATTTATTGCGCTATCTTTAATAGCAGCCGAGATATCACCAGATATATATATTGGATTTTTCACTGACCCTGAGTGTCCGGCCCCATGAGACGGTCGTTGTCTCGGCCCCTGGTGGTCCGAGGTCGTTCCCGCTGCACAGATTCATGCGCCAGGGCCTCCTACAGACAATGCACTTTGATTTATTGCGCTATCTGTAATAGCACCCGAGATATCAGCAGATATATATTGGATTTTTCACTGACCCTGAGTGTCCGGCCCCATGAGACGGTCGTTTTCTCGGCCCCTGGTGGTCCGAGGTCGTTGCCGCTGCACAGATTCATGCGCCAGGGCCTCCTGCAGATAATTCACTTTGGTTCATTGCGCTATCTCTAATAGCAACCGAGATATCACCAGATATATATTGGATTTTCCCCTGACCCTGAGTGTCCGGCCCCATGAGACTGTGGTTTTCTCAGCCCCTGGTGGTCCGAGGTCGTTCCCGCTGCACAGGTTCATGCGCCAGGGTGTCCTACAGACAATGCACATTGATTTATTGCGCTATCTGTAATAGCACCCGAGATATCACCAGATCTATATTGGATTTTCCCCTGACCCTGAGTGTCCGGCCCCATGAGATTGTGGTTTTCTCGGCCCCTGGTGGTCCGAGGTCGTTCCCGTTGCACAGATTCATGCGCCAGGGCCTCCTGCAGATAATTCAGTTTGGTTTATTGCGCAATCTCTAATAGCACCCGAGATAACACCAGATATATATTGGATTTTTCACTGACCCTGATTGACCGGCCCCATGAGACGGTAGTTTTCTCGGCCCCTGGTGGTCCGAGGTCGTTCCCGCTGCACAGATTCATGCGCCAGGGCCTCCTGCAGATAATTCACTTTGATTTATTGCGCTATCTGTAATAGCACCCGAGATATCAACAGATATATATTGGATTTTCCCCTGACCCTGAGTGTCCGGCCCCATGAGACTGTGGTTTTCTCGGCCCCTGGTGGTCCGAGGTCGTTCCCGCTGCACAGATTCATGGGCCAGGGCCTCCTGCAGACAATGCACTTTGATTTATTGCGCTATCTGTAATAGCACCCGAGATATCACCAGATATATATTGGATTTTCCCCTGACCCTGAGTGTCCGGCCCCATGAGACTGTGGTTTTCTCCGCCCCTGGTGGTCCGAGGTCGTTCCCGCTGCACAGAATCATGCGCCAGGGCCTCCTACAGGTAATGCACTTTGATTTATTGCGCTATCTGTAATAGCACCCCAGATATCACCAGATCTATATTGGATTTTCCCCTGACCCTGAGTGACCGGCCCCATGAGACTGTGGTTTTCGCGGCCCCTGGTGGTCCGAGGTCGTTCCCGTTGCACAGATTCATGCGCCAGGGCCTCCTGCAGATAATTCACTTTGGTTTATTGCGCTATCTGTAATAGCACCCGAGATATCACCAGATCTATATTGGTTTTTCCCCTGACCCTGAGTGTCCGGCCCCATGAGACTGTCGTTTTCTCGGCCCCTGGTGGTCGGAGGTCGTTCCCGTTGCACAGATTCATGCGCCAGGGCCTCCTGCAGATAATTCACTTTGGTTTATTGCGCTATCTCTAATAGCACCCGAGATATCACCAGATATATATTGGATTTTTCACTGACCCTGAGCGTCCGGCCCCATGAGACGGTCGTTTTCTCGGCCCCTGGTGGTCCGAGGTCGTTCCCGTTGCACAGATTCATGCGCCAGGGCCACCTGCTGATAATTCACTTTGGTTTATTGCGCTATCTGTAATAGCACCCGAGATATCAGCAGATATATATTGGATTTTTCACTGACCCTGAGTGTCCGGCCCCATGAGACGGTCGTTTTTTCGGCCCCTGGTGGTCCGAGGTCGTTCCCGCTGCACAGATTCATGCGCCAGGGCCTCCTGCAGATAATTCACTTTGGTTCATTGCGCTATCGCTAATAGCAACCGAGATATCACCAGATATATATTGGATTTTCCCCTGACCCTGAGTGTCCGGCCCCATGAGACTGTGGTTTTCTCAGCCCCTGGTGGTCCGAGGTCGTTCCCGCTGCACAGGTTCATGCGCCAGGGTCTCCTACAGACAATGCACATTGATTTATTGCGCTATCTGTAATAGCACCCGAGATATCACCAGATCTATATTGGATTTTCCCCTGACCCTGAGTGTCCGGCCCCATGAGATTGTGGTTTTCTCGGCTCCTGGTGGTCCGAGGTCGTTCGCGTTGTACAGATTCATGCGCCAGGGCCTCCTGCAGATAATTCACTTTGGTTTATTGCGCTCTCTCTAATAGCACCCGAGATATCACCAGATATATATTGGATTTTCCCCTGACTCTGAGTGTAGGGCCCCATGAGACTGTGGTTTTCCCGGCCCCTGGGGGTGAGGTCGTTCCCGCTGCCCAGATTCATGCGCCAGGGCCTCCTACAGACAATGCAGTTTGATTTATTGCGCTATCTCTAATAGCACCCGAGAAAGCACCATATATATTCTGGATTTTTACATGACTTTCGGGGACGGATACCGAAAATCTGTAATTTTCCCGGCCCCTAGTGTTCCGACGTCGTTGCTGCTGCACAGATTCATGCGCTAGGGCCTCCTGCAGACAATGCACTTTGATATATCGCGCTATCTCTAATAGCACCCGAGATATCATCAGGTAAAATCCTGGATTTTTACTTGACTTTGGGTGTCCGGCTCCATGTGTCGGTGGTTTTCTCGGCCCCTGGTGGTCCGAGGTCGTTCCCGCTGCACAGATTCATGAGCCAGGGCCTCCTGCAGACAATGCACTTTGATTTATTGCGCTATCTGTAATAGCACCCGAGATATCACCAGATATATATTGGATTTTTCCATGACCCTGAGTGTCCGGCCCCATGAGACGGTGGTTTTCTCGGCCCCTGGTGATCCGAGGTCGCTCCCGCTTCCCAGATTCATGCGACAGGGCCTCCTACAGACAATGCACTTTGAAATATTGCGCTATCGGTAATAGGAGCCGAGATATCACCAGATATATATTGGATTTTTCACTGACCCTGAGTGTCCGGCCCCATGAGACGGTAGTTTTCTCAGCCCCTGGTGGTCCGAGGTCGTTCCCGCTGCACAGGTTCATGCGCCAGGGTCTCCTACAGACAATGCACATTGATTTATTGCGCTATCTGTAATAGCACCCGAGATATCACCAGATCTATATTGGATTTTCCCCTGACCCTGAGTGTCCGGCCCCATGAGACTGTGGTTTTCTCGGCCCCTGGTCGTCCGAGGTCGTTCCCGCTGAACAGATTCATGCGCCTGGGCCTCCTACAGACAATGCACATTGATTTATTGCGCTATCTGTAATAGCACCCGAGATATCACCAGATATATATTGGATTTTACCCTGACCCTGAGTGTCCGGCCCCATGAGACGGTCGTTGTCTCGGCCCCTGGAGGTCCGAGGACGTTCCCGCTGCACAGATTCATGCGCCAGGGCCTCCTACAGGTAATGCACTTTGATTTATTGCGCTATCTGTAATAGCACCCGAGATATCACCAGATCTATATTGGATTTTCCACTGACCCTGAGTGTCCGGCCCCATGAGACTGTGGTTTCCTCGGCCCCTGGAGGTCCGAGGACGTTCCCGCTGCACAGATTCATGCGCCAGGGCTTCCTACAGACAATGCACTTTGATTTATTGCGCTATCTGTAATAGCACCCGAGATATCACCACATATATATTGGATTTTTCACTGACCCTGAGTGTCCGGCCCCATGAGACGGTGGTTTTCTCGGTCCCTGGTGTTCCGAGGTCGTTCCCGCTGCACAGATTCATGCGCCAGGGCCTCCTACAGACAATGCACTTTGATTTATTGCGCTATCTTTAATAGCAGCCGAGATATCACCAGATATATATATTGGATTTTTCACTGACCCTGAGTGTCCGGCCCCATGAGACGGTCGTTTTCTCGGCCCCTGGTGGTCCGAGGTCGTTCCCGCTGCACAGATTCATGCGCCAGGGCCTCCTACAGACAATGCACTTTGATTTATTGCGCTATCTGTAATAGCACCCGAGATATCAGCAGATATATATTGGATTTTTCACTGACCCTGAGTGTCCGGCCCCATGAGACGGTCGTTTTCTCGGCCCCTGGTGGTCCGAGGTCGTTCCCGCTGCACAGATTCATGCGCCAGGGCCTCCTACAGACAATGCACTTTGATTTATTGCGCTATCTTTAATAGCAGCCGAGATATCACCAGATATATATATTGGATTTTTCACTGACCCTGAGTGTCCGGCCCCATGAGACGGTCGTTTTCTCGGCCCCTGGTGGTCCGAGGTCGTTCCCGCTGCACAGATTCATGCGCCAGGGCCTCCTACAGACAATGCACTTTGATTTATTGCGCTATCTGTAATAGCACCGGAGATATCCGCAGATATATATTGGATTTTTCACTGACCCTGAGTGTCCGGCCCCATGAGACGGTCGTTTTCTCGGCCCCTGGTGGTCCGAGGTCGATCCCGCTGCACAGATTCATGCGCCAGGGCCTCCTGCAGATAATTCACTTTGGTTCATTGCGCTATCTCTAATAGCAACCGAGATATCACCAGATATATATTGGATTTTCCCCTGACCCTGAGTGTCCGGCCCCATGAGACTGTGGTTTTCTCAGCCCCTGGTGGTCCGAGGTCGTTCCCGCTGCACAGGTTCATGCGCCAGGGTCTCCTACAGACAATGCACATTGATTTATTGCGCTATCTGTAATAGCACCCGAGATATCACCAGATCTATATTGGATTTTCCCCTGACCCTGAGTGTCCGGCCCCATGAGACTGTGGTTTTCTCAGCCCCTGGTGGTCCGAGGTCGTTCCCGCTGCCCAGATTCATGCGCCAGGGCCTCCTACAGACAATGCAGTTTGATTTATTGCGCTATCTCTAATAGCACCCGAGAAAGCACCATATATATTCTGGATTTTTACATGACTTTCGGTGACGGATACCGAAAATCTGTAATTTTCCCGGCCCCTAGTGTTCCGACGTCGTTGCTGCTGCACAGATTCATGCGCTAGGGCCTCCTGCAGACAATGCACTTTGATATATCGCGCTATCTCTAATAGCACCCGAGATATCATCAGGTAAAATCCTGGATTTTTACTTGACTTTGGGTGTCCGGCTCCATGTGTCGGTGGTTTTCTCGGCCCCTGGTGGTCCGAGGTCGTTCCCGCTGCACAGATTCATGAGCCAGGGCCTCCTGCAGACAATGCACTTTGATTTATTGCGCTATCTGTAATAGCACCCGAGATATCACCAGATATATATTGGATTTTTCCATGACCCTGAGTGTCCGGCCCCATGAGACGGTGGTTTTCTCGGCCCCTGGTGATCCGAGGTCGCTCCCGCTTCCCAGATTCATGCGACAGGGCCTCCTACAGACAATGCACTTTGAAATATTGCGCTATCGGTAATAGGAGCCGTGATATCACCAGATATATATTGGATTTTTCACTGACCCTGAGTGTCCGGCCCCATGAGACGGTAGTTTTCTCTGCCCCTGGTGGTCCGAGGTCGTTCCCGCTGCACAGATTCATGCGCCAGGGCCTGCTGCAGATAATTCACTTTGGTTTATTGCGCTATCTCTAATAGCACCCGAGATATCACCAGATATATATTGGATTTTCCCCTGACCCTGAGTGTCCGGCCCCATGAGACTGTGGTTTTCTCGGCCCCTGGTGGTCCGAGGTCGTTCCCGCTGCACAGATTCATGCGCCAGGGCCTCCTACAGGTAATGCACTTTGATTTATTGCGCTATCTGTAATAGAACCCCAGATATCACCAGATCTATATTGGATTTTCCCCTGACCCTGAGTGTCCGGCCCCATGAGACTGTGGTTTTCTCGGCCCCTGGTGGTCCGAGGTCGTTCCCGCTGCACAGATTCATGCGCCAGGGCCTCCTACAGGTAATGCACTTTGATTTATTGCGCTATCTGTAATAGAACCCCAGATATCACCAGATCTATATTGGATTTTCCCCTGACCCTGAGTGTCCGGCCCCATGAGACTGTGGTTTTCTCGGCCCCTGGTCGTCCGAGGTCGTTCCCGCTGAACAGATTCATGCGCCTGGGCCTCCTACAGACAATGCACATTGATTTATTGCGCTATCTGTAATAGCACCCGAGATATCACCAGATATATATTGGATTTTACCCTGACCCTGAGTGTCCGGCCCCATGAGACGGTCGTTGTCTCGGCCCCTGGAGGTCCGAGGACGTTCCCGCTGCACAGATTCATGCGCCAGGGCCTCCTACAGGTAATGCACTTTGATTTATTGCGCTATCTGTAATAGCACCCGAGATATCACCAGATCTATATTGGATTTTCCACTGACCCTGAGTGTCCGGCCCCATGAGACTGTGGTTTCCTCGGCCCCTGGAGGTCCGAGGACGTTCCCGCTGCACAGATTCATGCGCCAGGGCTTCCTACAGACAATGCACTTTGATTTATTGCGCTATCTGTAATAGCACCCGAGATATCACCACATATATATTGGATTTTTCACTGACCCTGAGTGTCCGGCCCCATGAGACGGTGGTTTTCTCGGTCCCTGGTGTTCCGAGGTCGTTCCCGCTGCACAGATTCATGCGCCAGGGCCTCCTACAGACAATGCACTTTGATTTATTGCGCTATCTTTAATAGCAGCCGAGATATCACCAGATATATATATTGGATTTTTCACTGACCCTGAGTGTCCGGCCCCATGAGACGGTCGTTTTCTCGGCCCCTGGTGGTCCGAGGTCGTTCCCGCTGCACAGATTCATGCGCCAGGGCCTCCTACAGACAATGCACTTTGATTTATTGCGCTATCTGTAATAGCACCCGAGATATCAGCAGATATATATTGGATTTTTCACTGACCCTGAGTGTCCGGCCCCATGAGACGGTCGTTTTCTCGGCCCCTGGTGGTCCGAGGTCGTTCCCGCTGCACAGATTCATGCGCCAGGGCCTCCTGCAGATAATTCACTTTGGTTCATTGCGCTATCTCTAATAGCAACCGAGATATCACCAGATATATATTGGATTTTCCCCTGACCCTGAGTGTCCGGCCCCATGAGACTGTGGTTTTCTCAGCCCCTGGTGGTCCGAGGTCGTTTCCGCTGCACAGATTCATGCGCCAGGGCCTCCTACAGGTAATGCACTTTGATTTATTGCGCTATCTGTAATAGAACCCCAGATATCACCAGATCTATATTGGATTTTCCCCTGACCCTGAGTGTCCGGCCCCATGAGACTGTGGTTTTCTCGGCCCCTGGTCGTCCGAGGTGGTTCCCGCTGAACAGATTCATGCGCCAGGGCCTCCTACAGACAATGCACATTGATTTATTGCGCTATCTGTAATAGCACCCGAGATATCACCAGATATATATTGGATTTTACCCTGACCCTGAGTGTCCGGCCCCATGAGACGGTCGTTGTCTCGGCCCCTGGAGGTCCGAGGACGTTCCCGCTGCACAGATTCATGCGCCAGGGCCTCCTACAGGTAATGCACTTTGATTTATTGCGCTATCTGTAATAGCACCCGAGATATCAACAGATCTATATTGGATTTTCCACTGACCCTGAGTGTCCGGCCCCATGAGACTGTGGTTTCCTCGGCCCCTGGAGGTCCGAGGACGTTCCCGCTGCACAGATTCATGCGCCAGGGCTTCCTACAGACAATGCACTTTGATTTATTGCGCTATCTGTAATAGCACCCGAGATATCACCACATATATATTGGATTTTTCACTGACCCTGAGTGTCCGGCCCCATGAGACGGTGGTTTTCTCGGTCCCTGGTGTTCCGAGGTCGTTCCCGCTGCACAGATTCATGCGCCAGGGCCTCCTACAGACAATGCACTTTGATTTATTGCGCTATCTTTAATAGCAGCCGAGATATCACCAGATATATATATTGGATTTTTCACTGACCCTGAGTGTCCGGCCCCATGAGACGGTAGTTTTCTCTGCCCCTGGAGGTCCGAGGTCGTTCCCGTTGCACAGATTCATGCGCCAGGGCCTCCTGCAGATAATTCACTTTGGTTTATTGCGCTATCTCTAATAGCACCCGAGATATCACCAGATATATATTGGATTTTTCACTGACCCTGAGCGTCCGGCCCCATGAGACGGTCGTTTTCTCGGCCCCTGGTGGTCCGAGGTCGTTCCCGCTGCACAGGTTCATGCGCCAGGGCCTCCTGCAGATAATTCACTTTGGTTTATTGCGCTATCTCTAACAGCACCCGAGATATCACCAGATATATATTGGATTTTTCACTGACCCTGAGCGTCCGGCCCCATGAGACGGTCGTTTTCTCGGCCCCTGGTGGTCCGAGGTCGTTCCCGTTGCACAGATTCATGCGCCAGGGCCACCTGCTGATAATTCACTTTGGTTTATTGCGCTATCTCTAATAGCACCCGAGATATCACCAGATATATATTGGATTTTTCACTGAACCTGAGTGTCCGGCCCCATGAGACGGTGGTTTTCTCGGTCCCTGGTGTTCCGAGGTCGTTCCCGCTGCACAGATTCATGCGCCAGGGCCTCCTACAGACAATGCACTTTGATTTATTGCGCTACCTGTAATAGCACCCGAGATATCGCCAGATATATATTGGATTTTCCCCTGACCCTGAGTGTCCGGCCCCATGAGACTGTGGTTTTCTCAGCCCCTGGTGGTCCGAGGTCGTTCCCGCTGCACAGGTTCATGCGCCAGGGTCTCCTACAGACAATGCACATGGATTAATTGCGCTATCTGTAATAGCACCCGAGATATCACCAGATCTATATTGGATTTTCCCCTGACCCTGAGTGTCCGGCCCCATGATATTGTGGTTTTCTCGGCCCCTGGTGGTCCGAGGTCGTTCCCGTTGCACAGATTCATGCGCCAGGGCCTCCTGCAGATAATTCACTTTGGTTTATTGCGCTATCTCTAATAGTACCCGAGATATCACCAGATATATATTGGATTTTTCACTGACCCTGAGTGACCGGCCCCATGAGACTGTGGTTTTCTCGGCCCCTGGTGGTCCGAGGTCGTTCCCAGTGCACAGATTCATGCGCCAGGGCCTCCTGCAGATAATTCACTTTGATTTATTGCGCTATCTGTAATAGCACCCGAGATATCACCAGATATATATTGGATTTTTCCATGACCCTGAGTGTCCGGCCCCATGAGACCATGGTTTTTTTGGCCCCTGGTGATCCGAGGTCGCTCCCGCTTCGCAGATTCATGCGACTGGGCCTCGTACAGACAATGCACTTTGAAATATTGCGCTATCGGTAATAGGAGCCGAGATATCACCAGATATATATTGGATTTTTCACTGACCCTGAGTGTCCGGCCCCATGAGACGGTAGTTTTCTCGGCCCCTGGTGGTCCGAGGTCGTTCCCGCTGCACAGATTCATGCGCCAGGGCCTCCTGCAGATAATTCACTTTGGTTTATTGCGCTATCTGTAATAGCACCCGAGATATCACCAGATCTATATTGGATTTTCCCCTGACCCTGAGTGTCCGGCCCCATGAGACGGTGGTTTTCTCGGCCCCTGGTGGTCCGAGGTGGTTCTCGCCGCACAGATTCATGCGCCAGGGCCTCCTGCAGATAATTCACTTTGGTTTATTGCGCTATCTCTAACAGCACCCGAGATATCACCAGATATATATTGGATTTTTCACTGACCCTGAGCGTCCGGCTCCATGAGACGGTCGTTTTCTCGGCCCCTGGTGGTCCGAGGTCGTTCCCGTTGCACAGATTCATGCGCCAGGGCCACCTGCTGATAATTCACTTTGGTTTATTGCGCTATCTCTAATAGCACCCGAGATATCACCAGATATATATTGGATTTTTCACTGAACCTGAGTGTCCGGCCCCATGAGACGGTGGTTTTCTCGGTCCCTGGTGTTCCGAGGTCGTTCCCGCTGCACAGATTCATGCGCCAGGGCCTCCTACAGACAATGCACTTTGATTTATTGCGCTACCTGTAATAGCACCCGAGATATCGCCAGATATATATTGGATTTTCCCCTGACCCTGAGTGTCCGGCCCCATGAGACTGTGGTTTTCTCGGCCCCTGGTGGTCCGAGGTCGTTCCCGTTGCACAGATTCATGCGCCAGGGCCTCCTGCCTATAATTCACTTTGGTTTATTGCGCTATCTCTAATAGCACCCGAGATATCACCAGATATATATTGGATTTTCCCCTGACCCTGAGTGTCCGGCCCCATGAGACTGTGGTTTTCTCGGCCCCTGGTCGTCCGTGGTCGTTCCCGCTGCACAGATTCATGCGCCAGGGCCTCCTACAGACAATGCACTTTGATTTATTGCGCTATCGGTAATAGCAGCCGAGATATCACCAGATATATATTGGATTTTTCACTGACCATGAGTGTCCGGCCCCATGAGACGGTCGTTTTCTCGGCCCCTGGTGGTCCGAGGTCATTCCCGCTGCACAGATTCATGCGCCAGGGCCTCCTACAGACAATGCACTTTGATTTATTGCGCTATCTGTAGTAGCACCCGAGATATCACCAGATATATATTGGATTTTACCCTGACCCTGAGTGTCCGGCCCCATGAGACGGTCGTTGTCTCGGCCCCTGGAGGTCCGAGGACGTACCCGCTGCACAGATTCATGCGCCAGGGCCTCCTACAAGTAATGCACTTTGATTTATTGCGCTATCTGTAATAGCACCCGAGATATCACCAGATCTATATTGGATTTTCCCCTGACCCTGAGTGTCCGGCCCCATGAGACTGTGGTTTTCTCGGCCCCTGGTGGTCCGAGGTCGTTCCCGTTGCACAGATTCATGCGCCAGGGCTCCTGCAGATAATTCACTTTGGTTTATTGCGCTATCTGTAATAGCACCCGAGATATCACCAGATCTATATTGGATTTTCCCCTGACCCCGAGTGTCCGGCCCCATGAGACTGTGGTTTTCTCGGCCCCTGGTGGTCCGAGGTCGTTCCCGTTGCACAGATTCATGCGCCAGGGCCACCTGCTGATAATTCACTTTGGTTTATTGCGCTATCTCTAATAGCACCCGAGATATCACCAGATATATATTGGATTTTTCACTGAACCTGAGTGTCCGGCCCCATGAGACGGTGGTTTTCTCGGTCCCTGGTGTTCCGAGGTCGTTCCCGCTGCACAGATTCATGCGCCAGGGCCTCCTACAGACAATGCACTTTGATTTATTGCGCTACCTGTAATAGCACCCGAGATATCGCCAGATATATATTGGATTTTACCCTGACCCTGAGTGTCCGGCCCCATGAGACAGTGGTTTTTTCGGCCCCTGGTGGTCCGATGTCGTTCCCGCTGCACAGATTCATGCGCCAGGGCCTCCTGCAGATAATTCACTTTGGTTTATTGCGCTATCTCTAATAGCACCCGAGATATCACCAGATATATATTGGATTTTTCACTGAACCTGAGTGTCCGGCCCCATGAGACGGTGGTTTTCTCGGTCCCTGGTGTTCCGAGGTCGTTCCCGCTGCACAGATTCATGCGCCAGGGCCTCCTACAGACAATGCACTTTGATTTATTGCGCTACCTGTAATAGCACCCGAGATATCGCCAGATATATATTGGATTTTACCCTGACCCTGAGTGTCCGGCCCCATGAGACGGTGGTTTTCTCGGTCCCTGGTGTTCCGAGGTCGTTCCCGCTGCACAGATTCATGCGCCAGGGCCTCCTACAGACAATGCACTTTGATTTATTGCGCTATCTCTAATAGCACCCGAGATATCACCAGATATATATTGGATTTTCCGCTGACCCTGAGTGTCCGGCCCCATGAGACTGTGGTTTTCTCGGCCCCTGGTGGTCCGAGGTCGTTCCCGTTGCACAGATTCATGCGCCAGGGCCTCCTGCCTATAATTCACATTGGTTTATTGCGCTATCTCTAATAGCACCCGAGATATCACCAGATATATATTGGATTTTCCCCTGACCCTGAGTGTCCGGCCCCATGAGACTGTGGTTTTCTCGGCCCCTGGTCGTCCGAGGTCGTTCCCGCTGCACAGATTCATGCGCCAGGGCCTCCTACAGACAATGCACTTTGATTTATTGCGCTATCGGTAATAGCAGCCGAGATATCACCAGATATATATTGGATTTTTCACTGACCCTGAGTGTCCGGCCCCATGAGACGGTCGTTTTCTCGGCCCCTGGTGGTCCGAGGTCATTCCCGCTGCACAGATTCATGCGCCAGGGCCTCCTACAGACAATGCACTTTGATTTATTGCGCTATCTGTAATAGCACCCGAGATATCACCAGATATATATTGGATTTTACCCTGACCCTGAGTGCCCGGCCCCATGAGACGGTCGTTGTCTCGGCCCCTGGAGGTCCGAGGACGTACCCGCTGCACAGATTCATGCGCCAGGGCCTCCTACAAGTAATGCACTTTGATTTATTGCGCTACCTGAAATAGCACCCGAGATATCGCCAGATATATATTGGATTTTACCCTGACCCTGAGTGTCCGGCCCCATGAGACAGTGGTTTTTTCGGCCCCTGGTGGTCCGATGTCGTTCCCGCTGCACAGATTCATGCGCCAGGGCCTCCTGCAGATAATTCACTTTGGTTTATTGCGCTATCTCTAATAGCACCCGAGATATAACCAGATATATATTGGATTTTCCCCTGACCCTGAGTGTCCGGCCCCATGAGACGGTGGTTTTCTCGGCCCCTGGAGGTCCGAGGTCGTTCCCGCTGCACAGATTCATGCGCCAGGGCCTCCTACAGACAATGCACTTTGATTTATTGCGCTATCTGTAATAGCAGCCGAGATATCAGCAGATATATATTGGATTTTTCACTGACCCTGAGTGTCCGGCCCCATGAGACGGTCGTTTCCTCGGCTCCTGGTGGTCCGAGGTCGTTCCCGCTGCACAGATTCATGCGCCAGGGCCTCCTACAGACAATGCACTTTGATTTATTGCGCTATCTGTAATAGCACCCGAGATATCACCAGATATATATTGCATTTTACCCTGACCCTGAGTCTCCGGCCCCATGAGACTGTGGTTTTCTCGGCCCATGCTGGTCCGAGGTCGATCCCGCTGCACAGATTTATGCGCCAGGGCCTCCTGCAGACAATGCACTTTGATTTATTGCGCTATCTGTAATAGCACCCGAGATATCAGCAGATATATATTGGATTTTTCACTGACCCTGAGTGTCCGGCCCCATGAGACGGTCGTTTTCTCGGCCCCTGGTGGTCCGAGGTCGTTCCCGCTGCACAGATTCATGCGCCAGGGCCTCCTGCAGATAATTCTCTTTGGTTTATTGCGCTATCTCTAATAGCACCCGAGATATCAGCAGATATATATTGGATTTTTCACTGACCCTGAGTGACCGGCCCCATGAGACGGTAGTTTTCTCGGCCCCTGGTGGTCCGAGGTCGTTCCCGCTGCACAGATTCATACGCCAGGGCCTACTGCAGATAATTCACTTTGATTTATTGCGCTATCTGTAATAGCACCCGAGATATCACCACATATATATTGGATTTTTCACTGACCTTGAGTGTCCGGCCCCATGAGACTGTGGTTTTCTCGGCCCCTGGTGGTCCGAGGTCGTTCCCGCTGCACAGATTAATGCGCCAGGGCCTCCTACAGACAATGCACTTTGATTTATTGCGCTATCTGTAATAGCACCCGAGATATCAGCAGATATATATTGGATTTTTCACTGACCCTGAGTGTCCGGCCCCATGAGACGGTTGTTTTCTCGGCCCCTGGTGGTCCGAGGTCGTTCCCGGTGCACAGATTCATGCGCCAGGGCCTCCTACAGACAATGCACTTTGATTTATTGCGCTATCTGTAATAGCACCCGAGATATCACCAGATATATATTGGATTTTACCCTGACCCTGAGTGTCCGGCCCCATGAGACGGTCGTTGTCTCGGCCCCTGGAGGTCCGAGGACGTTTCCGCTGCAGAGATTCATGCGCCAGGGCCTCCTACAGGTAATGCACTTTGATTTATTGCGCTATCTGTAATAGCACCCGAGATATCACCAGATATATATTGGATTTTTCCCTGACCCTGAGTGTCCGGCCCCATGAGAAGGTGGTTGTCTCGCCCCTGGTGGTCCGAGGTCGTTCCCGCTGCACAGATTCATGCGCCAGGGCCTCCTACAGACAATGCACTTTGATTTATTGCGCTATCTGTAATAGCACCCGAGATATCACCAGATATATATTGGATTTTACCCTGACCCTGAGTGTCCGGCCCCATGAGACTGCGGTTTTTTCGGCCCCTGGTGGTACGAGGTCGTTCCCCCTGCACAGATTCATGCGCCAGGTCCTCCTACAGACAATGCACTTTGATTTATTGCGCTATCTGTAATAGCACCCGAGACATCACCACATAAATATTGGATTTTTCCTTGACCCTGACAGTCCGGCCCCATGTGTCGATGTTTTTCTCGGTCCCTCGTGGTCCGAGGTCGATCCCGCTGCACAAATTTATGCGCCAGGGCATCCTATAGATAATGCACTTTGATTTATTGCGCTATCTCTAATAGCACCCGAGATATCACCAGATATATATTGCATTTTTCCCTGACCCTGACAGTCCGGCCTCATGAGAAAGTGATTTTCTCGGCCCCTGGTGGTCCGAATTCGATCCCGCTGCACAGATTCATACGCCAGGGCCTCCTACGGACGATGCACTTTGATTTATTGCGCTATCTTTAATAGCACCCGAGATATCACCAGATATATATTGGATTTTCCCCTGACCCTGAGTGTCCGGCCCCATGAGACGGTGGTTTTCTCGGCCCCTGGTGGTCCGAGGTGGTTCTCGCGGCACAGATTTATGCGCCAGGGCCTCCTGCAGACAATGCACTTTGATTTATTTCGCTATCTCTAATAGCACACGAGATATCACCAGATATATATTGGATTTTTCCTTGACCCTGACAGTCCGACCCCTTGAGACGGTGGGTTTCTCGGCCCCTGGTGGTCCGAGGTCGTTCCAGCTGCACAGATTCATGCGCTAGGGCCTCCTACAGACAATTCACTATGATTTATTGCGCTATCTTTAATAGCACCCGAGATATCACCGTATATATATTGGATTTTCCCCTGACCCTGAGTGTCCGGCCCCATGAGACGGTGGTTTTCTCGGCCCTTGGTGGTCCGAGGTCGTTCCCTCTGCACAGATTCATGCGCCAGGGCCCCCTGCAGATAATTCACTTTGGTTTAGTGCGCTATCTGTAAGAGCACCCGAGATGTCACCAGATATATGCTGGATTTTTACATGACATTAGGTGACGGATTCCGAATATCTGTAATTTTCTCGGCGCCTGGTGGTCCGAGGTCGTTCCTGCTGCTCAGATTAATACGCTAGGCCCTCCTGCAGATAATTCACTTTGGTTTATTGCGCTATCTCTAATAGCACTCGAGATATCACCAGATATATATTGGATTTTTCCCAGACCCTGACAGTCCGGCCCCATGTGTCGGTGGTTTTCTCGGCCCCTGGTGGTCCGAGGTCGTTCCCGCTGCACAGATTCATGCGCCAGGGCCTCCTACAGACAATGCACTTTGATTTATTGCGCTATCTGTAATAGCACCCGAGATATCACCAGATATATATTGGATTTTACCCTGACCCTGAGTGTCCGGCCCCATGAGACAGTGGTTTTTTCGGCCCCTGGTGGTCCGAGGTCGTTCCCGCTGCACAGATTCATGCGCCAGGGCCTCCTACAGACAATGCACTTTGATTTATTGCGCTATCTGTAATAGCACCCGAGATATCAGCAGATATATATTGGATTTTTCACTGACCCTGAGTGTCCGGCCCCATGAGACGGTCGTTTTCTCGGCCCCTGGTGGTCCGAGGTCGTTCCCGCTGCACAGATTCATGCGCCAGGGCCTCCTGCAGATAATTCTCTTTGGTTTATTGCGCTATCTCTAATAGCACCCGAGATATCAGCAGATATATATTGGATTTTTCACTGACCCTGAGTGACCGGCCCCATGAGACGGTAGTTTTCTCGGCCCCTCGTGGTCCGAGGTCGTTCCCGCTGCACAGATTCATACGCCAGGGCCTACTGCAGATAATTCACTTTGATTTATTGCGCTATCTGTAATAGCACCCGAGATATTACCACATATATATTGGATTTTTCACTGACCCTGAGTGTCCGGCCCCATGAGACTGTGGTTTTCTCGGCCCCTGGTGGTCCGAGGTCGTTCCCGCTGCACAGATTCATACGCCAGGGCCTCCTACAGACAATGCACTTTGATTTATTGCGCTATCTGTAATAGCACCCGAGATATCAGCAGATATATATTGGATTTTTCACTGACCCTAAGTGTCCGGCCCCATGAGGCGGTCGTTTTCTCGGCCCCTGGTGGTCCGAGGTCGTTCCCGCTGCACAGATTCATGCGCCAGGGCCTCCTGCAGATAATTCACTTTGCTTTATTGCGCTATCTCTAATAGCACCCGAGATATCAGCAGATATATATTGGATTTTTCACTGACCCTGAGTGACCGGCCCCATGAGACGGTAGTTTTCTCGGCCCATGGTGGTCCGAGGTCGTTCACGCTGCACAGATTCATGCGCCAGGGCCTACTGCAGATAATTCACTTTGATTTATTGCGCTATCTGTAATAGCAGCCGAGATATCACCACATATATATTGGATTTTTCACTGACCCTGAGTATCCGGCCCCATGAGACGGTGGTTTTCTCGGTCCCTGGTGTTCCGAGGTCGTTCCCGCTGCACAGATTCATGCGCCAGGGCCTCCTACAGGCAATGCACTTTCGTTTATTGCGCTATCTCTAATAGCACCCGAGATATCACCAGATATATATTGGATTTTCCCCTGACCATGAGTGTCCGGCCCCATGAGACGGTCGTTTTCTCGTCCCCTGGTGGTCCGAGGTCGTTCCCGCTGCACAGATTCATGCGCCAGGGCCTCCTGCAGATAATTCTCTTTGGTTTATTGCGCTATCTCTAATAGCACCCGAGATATCAGCAGATATATATTGGATTTTTCACTGTCCCTGAGTGTCCGGCCCCATGAGACGGTAGTTTTCTCGGCCCCTGGTGGTCCGAGGTCGTTCCCACTGCACAGATTCATACGCCAGGGCCTACTGCAGATAATTCACTTTGATTTATTGCGCTATCTGTAATAGCAGCCGAGATATCACCACATATATATTGGATTTTTCACTGACCCTGAGTATCCGGCCCCATGAGACGGTGGTTTTCTCGGTCCCTGGTGTTCCGAGGTCGTTCCCGCTGCACAGATTCATGCGCCAGGGCCTCCTACAGGCAATGCACTTTCGTTTATTGCGCTATCTCTAATAGCACCCGAGATATCACCAGATATATATTGGATTTTTCCCTGACCCTGAGTGTCCGGCCCCATGAGACTGTGGTTTTTTCGGCCCCTGGTGGTCCGAGGTCGTTCCGGCTGCACAGATTCATGCGCCAGGGCCTCCTGCAGATAATTCACTTTGGTTTATTGCGCTATCTCTAATAGCACCCGAGATATCACCAGATATATATTGGATTTTCCCCTGACCCTGAGTGTCCGGCCCCATGAGACTGTGGTTTTCTCAGCCCCTGGTCATCCGAGGTCGTTCCCGCTGCACAGATTCATGCGCCAGGGCCTCCTACAGACAATGCACTTTGATTTATTGCGCTATCTGTAATAGCACACGAGATATCACCAGATATATATTGGATTTTACCCTGACCCTGAGTGTCCGGCACCATGAGACGGTCGTTGTCTCGGCCCCTGGAGGTCCGAGGACGTTTCCGCTGCAGAGATTCATACGCCAGGGCCTCCTACAGGTAATGCACTTTGATTTATTGCGCCATCTGTAATAGCACCCGAGATATCACCAGATATATATTGGATTTTTCCCTGACCCTGAGTGTCCGGCCCCATGAGAAGGTGGTTGTCTCGCCCCTGGTGGTCCGAGGTCGTTCCCGCTGCACAGATTCATGCGCCAGGGCCTCCTACAGACAATGCACTTTGATTTATTGCGCTATCTGTAATAGCAGCCGAGATATCACCAGATATATATTGGATTTTTCACTGACCCTGAGTGTCCGGCCCCATGAGGCGGTCGTTTCCTCGGCTCCTGGTGGTCCGAGGTCGTTCCCGCTGCACAGATTCATGCGCCAGGGCCTCCTACAGACAATGCACTTTGATTTATTGCGCTATCTGTAATAGCACCCGAGATATCACCAGATATATATTGGATTTTTCACTGACCCTGAGTGTCCGGCCCCATGAGACGGTCGTTTTCTCGGCCCCTGGTGGTCCGAGGTCGTTCCCGCTGCACATATTCATGCGCCAGGGCCTCCTGCAGATAATTCACTTTGATTTATTGCGCTATCTGTAATAGCACCCGAGATATCAACAGATATATATTGGATTTTCCCCTGACCCTGAGTGTCCGGCCCCATGAGACTGTGGTTTTCTCGGCCCCTGGTGGTCCGAGGTCGTTCCCAGTGCACAGATTCATAGGCCAGGGCCTCCTGCAGACAATGCACTTTGATTTATTGCGCTATCTGTAATAGCACCCGAGATATCACCAGATATATATTGGATTTTTCCATGACCCTGAGTGTCCGGCCCCATGAGACCATGGTTTTCTTGGCCCCTGGTGATCCGAGGTCGCTCCCGCTTCCCAGATTCATGCGACAGGGCCTCGTACAGACAATGCACTTTGAAATATTGCGCTATCGGTAATAGGAGCCGAGATATCACCAGATATATATTGGATTTTTCACTGACCCTGAGTGTCCGGCCCCATGAGACGGTAGTTTTCTCGGCCCCTGGTGGTCCGAGGTCGTTCCCGCTGCACAGATTCATGCGCCAGGGCCTCCTGCAGATAATTCACTTTGGTTTATTGCGCTATCTGTAATAGCACCCGAGATATCACCAGATCTATATTGGATTTTCCCCTGACCCTGAGTGTCCGGCCCCATGAGACTGTGGTTTTCTCGGCCCCTGGTGGTCGGAGGTCGTTCCCGTTGCACAGATTCATGCGCCAGGGCCTCCTGCAGATAATTCACTTTGGTTTATTGCGCTATCTCTAATAGCACCCGAGATATCACCAGATATATATTGGATTTTTCACTGACCCTGAGCGTCCGGCCCCATGAGACGGTCGTTTTCTCGGCCCCTGGTGTTCCGAGGTCGTTCCCGCTGCACAGGTTCATGCGCCAGGGCCTCCTGCAGATAATTCACTTTGGTTTATTGCGCTATCTCTAATAGCACCCGAGATATCACCAGATATATATTGGATTTTTCACTGACCCTGAGCGTCCGGCCCCATGAGACAGTCGTTTTCTCGGCCCCTGGTGGTCCGAGGTCGTTCCCGTTGCACAGATTCATGCGCCAGGGCCACCTGCTGATAATTCACTTTGGTTTATTGCGCTATCTCTAATAGCACCCGAGATATCACCAGATATATATTGGATTTTTCACTGAACCTGAGTGTCCGGCCCCATGAGACGGTGGTTTTCTCGGTCCCTGGTGTTCCGAGGTCGTTCCCGCTGCACAGATTCATGCGCCAGGGCCTCCTACAGACAATGCACTTTGATTTATTGCGCTACCTGTAATAGCACCCGAGATATCGCCAGATATATATTGGATTTTCCCCTGACCCTGAGTGTCCGGCCCCATGAGACTGTGGTTTTCTCGGCCCCTGGTGGTCCGAGGTCGTTCCCGTTGCACAGATTCATGCGCCAGGGCCTCCTGCCTATAATTCACTTTGGTTTATTGCGCTATCTCTAATAGCACCCGAGATATCACCAGATATATATTGGATTTTCCCCTGACCCTGAGTGTCCGGCCCCATGAGACTGTGGTTTTCTCGGCCCCTGGTCGTCCGTGGTCGTTCCCGCTGCACAGATTCATGCGCCAGGGCCTCCTACAGACAATGCACTTTGATTTATTGCGCTATCGGTAATAGCAGCCGAGATATCACCAGATATATATTGGATTTTTCACTGACCATGAGTGTCCGGCCCCATGAGACGGTCGTTTTCTCGGCCCCTGGTGGTCCGAGGTCATTCCCGCTGCACAGATTCATGCGCCAGGGCCTCCTACAGACAATGCACTTTGATTTATTGCGCTATCTGTAGTAGCACCCGAGATATCACCAGATATATATTGGATTTTACCCTGACCCTGAGTGTCCGGCCCCATGAGACGGTCGTTGTCTCGGCCCCTGGAGGTCCGAGGACGTACCCGCTGCACAGATTCATGCGCCAGGGCCTCCTACAAGTAATGCACTTTGATTTATTGCGCTATCTGTAATAGCACCCGAGATATCACCAGATCTATATTGGATTTTCCCCTGACCCTGAGTGTCCGGCCCCATGAGACTGTGGTTTTCTCGGCCCCTGGTGGTCCGAGGTCGTTCCCGTTGCACAGATTCATGCGCCAGGGCTCCTGCAGATAATTCACTTTGGTTTATTGCGCTATCTGTAATAGCACCCGAGATATCACCAGATCTATATTGGATTTTCCCCTGACCCCGAGTGTCCGGCCCCATGAGACTGTGGTTTTCTCGGCCCCTGGTGGTCCGAGGTCGTTCCCGTTGCACAGATTCATGCGCCAGGGCCACCTGCTGATAATTCACTTTGGTTTATTGCGCTATCTCTAATAGCACCCGAGATATCACCAGATATATATTGGATTTTTCACTGAACCTGAGTGTCCGGCCCCATGAGACGGTGGTTTTCTCGGTCCCTGGTGTTCCGAGGTCGTTCCCGCTGCACAGATTCATGCGCCAGGGCCTCCTACAGACAATGCACTTTGATTTATTGCGCTACCTGTAATAGCACCCGAGATATCGCCAGATATATATTGGATTTTACCCTGACCCTGAGTGTCCGGCCCCATGAGACAGTGGTTTTTTCGGCCCCTGGTGGTCCGATGTCGTTCCCGCTGCACAGATTCATGCGCCAGGGCCTCCTGCAGATAATTCACTTTGGTTTATTGCGCTATCTCTAATAGCACCCGAGATATCACCAGATATATATTGGATTTTTCACTGAACCTGAGTGTCCGGCCCCATGAGACGGTGGTTTTCTCGGTCCCTGGTGTTCCGAGGTCGTTCCCGCTGCACAGATTCATGCGCCAGGGCCTCCTACAGACAATGCACTTTGATTTATTGCGCTACCTGTAATAGCACCCGAGATATCGCCAGATATATATTGGATTTTACCCTGACCCTGAGTGTCCGGCCCCATGAGACGGTGGTTTTCTCGGTCCCTGGTGTTCCGAGGTCGTTCCCGCTGCACAGATTCATGCGCCAGGGCCTCCTACAGACAATGCACTTTGATTTATTGCGCTATCTCTAATAGCACCCGAGATATCACCAGATATATATTGGATTTTCCGCTGACCCTGAGTGTCCGGCCCCATGAGACTGTGGTTTTCTCGGCCCCTGGTGGTCCGAGGTCGTTCCCGTTGCACAGATTCATGCGCCAGGGCCTCCTGCCTATAATTCACATTGGTTTATTGCGCTATCTCTAATAGCACCCGAGATATCACCAGATATATATTGGATTTTCCCCTGACCCTGAGTGTCCGGCCCCATGAGACTGTGGTTTTCTCGGCCCCTGGTCGTCCGAGGTCGTTCCCGCTGCACAGATTCATGCGCCAGGGCCTCCTACAGACAATGCACTTTGATTTATTGCGCTATCGGTAATAGCAGCCGAGATATCACCAGATATATATTGGATTTTTCACTGACCCTGAGTGTCCGGCCCCATGAGACGGTCGTTTTCTCGGCCCCTGGTGGTCCGAGGTCATTCCCGCTGCACAGATTCATGCGCCAGGGCCTCCTACAGACAATGCACTTTGATTTATTGCGCTATCTGTAATAGCACCCGAGATATCACCAGATATATATTGGATTTTACCCTGACCCTGAGTGCCCGGCCCCATGAGACGGTCGTTGTCTCGGCCCCTGGAGGTCCGAGGACGTACCCGCTGCACAGATTCATGCGCCAGGGCCTCCTACAAGTAATGCACTTTGATTTATTGCGCTACCTGTAATAGCACCCGAGATATCGCCAGATATATATTGGATTTTACCCTGACCCTGAGTGTCCGGCCCCATGAGACAGTGGTTTTTTCGGCCCCTGGTGGTCCGATGTCGTTCCCGCTGCACAGATTCATGCGCCAGGGCCTCCTGCAGATAATTCACTTTGGTTTATTGCGCTATCTCTAATAGCACCCGAGATATAACCAGATATATATTGGATTTTCCCCTGACCCTGAGTGTCCGGCCCCATGAGACTGTGGTTTTCTCGGCCCCTGGTGGTCCGAGGTCGTTCCCAGTGCACAGATTCATAGGCCAGGGCCTCCTGCAGACAATGCACTTTGATTTATTGCGCTATCTGTAATAGCACCCGAGATATCACCAGATATATATTGGATTTTTCCATGACCCTGAGTGTCCGGCCCCATGAGACCATGGTTTTCTTGGCCCCTGGTGATCCGAGGTCGCTCCCGCTTCCCAGATTCATGCGACAGGGCCTCGTACAGACAATGCACTTTGAAATATTGCGCTATCGGTAATAGGAGCCGAGATATCACCAGATATATATTGGATTTTTCACTGACCCTGAGTGTCCGGCCCCATGAGACGGTAGTTTTCTCGGCCCCTGGTGGTCCGAGGTCGTTCCCGCTGCACAGATTCATGCGCCAGGGCCTCCTGCAGATAATTCACTTTGGTTTATTGCGCTATCTGTAATAGCACCCGAGATATCACCAGATCTATATTGGATTTTCCCCTGACCCTGAGTGTCCGGCCCCATGAGACTGTGGTTTTCTCGGCCCCTGGTGGTCGGAGGTCGTTCCCGTTGCACAGATTCATGCGCCAGGGCCTCCTGCAGATAATTCACTTTGGTTTATTGCGCTATCTCTAATAGCACCCGAGATATCACCAGATATATATTGGATTTTTCACTGACCCTGAGCGTCCGGCCCCATGAGACGGTCGTTTTCTCGGCCCCTGGTGTTCCGAGGTCGTTCCCGCTGCACAGGTTCATGCGCCAGGGCCTCCTGCAGATAATTCACTTTGGTTTATTGCGCTATCTCTAATAGCACCCGAGATATCACCAGATATATATTGGATTTTTCACTGACCCTGAGCGTCCGGCCCCATGAGACAGTCGTTTTCTCGGCCCCTGGTGGTCCGAGGTCGTTCCCGTTGCACAGATTCATGCGCCAGGGCCACCTGCTGATAATTCACTTTGGTTTATTGCGCTATCTCTAATAGCACCCGAGATATCACCAGATATATATTGGATTTTTCACTGAACCTGAGTGTCCGGCCCCATGAGACGGTGGTTTTCTCGGTCCCTGGTGTTCCGAGGTCGTTCCCGCTGCACAGATTCATGCGCCAGGGCCTCCTACAGACAATGCACTTTGATTTATTGCGCTACCTGTAATAGCACCCGAGATATCGCCAGATATATATTGGATTTTCCCCTGACCCTGAGTGTCCGGCCCCATGAGACTGTGGTTTTCTCGGCCCCTGGTGGTCCGAGGTCGTTCCCGTTGCACAGATTCATGCGCCAGGGCCTCCTGCCTATAATTCACTTTGGTTTATTGCGCTATCTCTAATAGCACCCGAGATATCACCAGATATATATTGGATTTTCCCCTGACCCTGAGTGTCCGGCCCCATGAGACTGTGGTTTTCTCGGCCCCTGGTCGTCCGTGGTCGTTCCCGCTGCACAGATTCATGCGCTAGGGCCTCCTACAGACAATGCACTTTGATTTATTGCGCTATCGGTAATAGCAGCCGAGATATCACCAGATATATATTGGATTTTTCACTGACCATGAGTGTCCGGCCCCATGAGACGGTCGTTTTCTCGGCCCCTGGTGGTCCGAGGTCATTCCCGCTGCACAGATTCATGCGCCAGGGCCTCCTACAGACAATGCACTTTGATTTATTGCGCTATCTGTAGTAGCACCCGAGATATCACCAGATATATATTGGATTTTACCCTGACCCTGAGTGTCCGGCCCCATGAGACGGTCGTTGTCTCGGCCCCTGGAGGTCCGAGGACGTACCCGCTGCACAGATTCATGCGCCAGGGCCTCCTACAAGTAATGCACTTTGATTTATTGCGCTATCTGTAATAGCACCCGAGATATCACCAGATCTATATTGGATTTTCCCCTGACCCTGAGTGTCCGGCCCCATGAGACTGTGGTTTTCTCGGCCCCTGGTGGTCCGAGGTCGTTCCCGTTGCACAGATTCATGCGCCAGGGCTCCTGCAGATAATTCACTTTGGTTTATTGCGCTATCTGTAATAGCACCCGAGATATCACCAGATCTATATTGGATTTTCCCCTGACCCCGAGTGTCCGGCCCCATGAGACTGTGGTTTTCTCGGCCCCTGGTGGTCCGAGGTCGTTCCCGTTGCACAGATTCATGCGCCAGGGCCACCTGCTGATAATTCACTTTGGTTTATTGCGCTATCTCTAATAGCACCCGAGATATCACCAGATATATATTGGATTTTTCACTGAACCTGAGTGTCCGGCCCCATGAGACGGTGGTTTTCTCGGTCCCTGGTGTTCCGAGGTCGTTCCCGCTGCACAGATTCATGCGCCAGGGCCTCCTACAGACAATGCACTTTGATTTATTGCGCTACCTGTAATAGCACCCGAGATATCGCCAGATATATATTGGATTTTACCCTGACCCTGAGTGTCCGGCCCCATGAGACAGTGGTTTTTTCGGCCCCTGGTGGTCCGATGTCGTTCCCGCTGCACAGATTCATGCGCCAGGGCCTCCTGCAGATAATTCACTTTGGTTTATTGCGCTATCTCTAATAGCACCCGAGATATCACCAGATATATATTGGATTTTTCACTGAACCTGAGTGTCCGGCCCCATGAGACGGTGGTTTTCTCGGTCCCTGGTGTTCCGAGGTCGTTCCCGCTGCACAGATTCATGCGCCAGGGCCTCCTACAGACAATGCACTTTGATTTATTGCGCTACCTGTAATAGCACCCGAGATATCGCCAGATATATATTGGATTTTACCCTGACCCTGAGTGTCCGGCCCCATGAGACGGTGGTTTTCTCGGTCCCTGGTGTTCCGAGGTCGTTCCCGCTGCACAGATTCATGCGCCAGGGCCTCCTACAGACAATGCACTTTGATTTATTGCGCTATCTCTAATAGCACCCGAGATATCACCAGATATATATTGGATTTTCCGCTGACCCTGAGTGTCCGGCCCCATGAGACTGTGGTTTTCTCGGCCCCTGGTGGTCCGAGGTCGTTCCCGTTGCACAGATTCATGCGCCAGGGCCTCCTGCCTATAATTCACATTGGTTTATTGCGCTATCTCTAATAGCACCCGAGATATCACCAGATATATATTGGATTTTCCCCTGACCCTGAGTGTCCGGCCCCATGAGACTGTGGTTTTCTCGGCCCCTGGTCGTCCGAGGTCGTTCCCGCTGCACAGATTCATGCGCCAGGGCCTCCTACAGACAATGCACTTTGATTTATTGCGCTATCGGTAATAGCAGCCGAGATATCACCAGATATATATTGGATTTTTCACTGACCCTGAGTGTCCGGCCCCATGAGACGGTCGTTTTCTCGGCCCCTGGTGGTCCGAGGTCATTCCCGCTGCACAGATTCATGCGCCAGGGCCTCCTACAGACAATGCACTTTGATTTATTGCGCTATCTGTAATAGCACCCGAGATATCACCAGATATATATTGGATTTTACCCTGACCCTGAGTGCCCGGCCCCATGAGACGGTCGTTGTCTCGGCCCCTGGAGGTCCGAGGACGTACCCGCTGCACAGATTCATGCGCCAGGGCCTCCTACAAGTAATGCACTTTGATTTATTGCGCTACCTGTAATAGCACCCGAGATATCGCCAGATATATATTGGATTTTACCCTGACCCTGAGTGTCCGGCCCCATGAGACAGTGGTTTTTTCGGCCCCTGGTGGTCCGATGTCGTTCCCGCTGCACAGATTCATGCGCCAGGGCCTCCTGCAGATAATTCACTTTGGTTTATTGCGCTATCTCTAATAGCACCCGAGATATAACCAGATATATATTGGATTTTCCCCTGACCCTGAGTGTCCGGCCCCATGAGACGGTGGTTTTGTCGGCCCCTGGAGGTCCGAGGTCGTTCCCGCTGCACAGATTCATGCGCCAGGGCCTCCTACAGACAATGCACTTTGATTTATTGCGCTATCTGTAATAGCAGCCGAGATATCAGCAGATATATATTGGATTTTTCACTGACCCTGAGTGTCCGGCCCCATGAGACGGTCGTTTCCTCGGCTCCTGGTGGTCCGAGGTCGTTCCCGCTGCACAGATTCATGCGCCAGGGCCTCCTACAGACAATGCACTTTGATTTATTGCGCTATCTGTAATAGCACCCGAGATATCACCAGATATATATTGCATTTTACCCTGACCCTGAGTCTCCGGCCCCATGAGACTGTCGTTGTCTCGGCCCCTGGAGGTCCGAGGACGTACCCGCTGCACAGATTCATGCGCCAGGGCCTCCTACAAGTAATGCACTTTGATTTATTGCGCTATCTGTAATAGCACCCGAGATATCACCAGATCTATATTGGATTTTCCCCTGACCCTGAGTGTCCGGCCCCATGAGACTGTGGTTTTCTCGGCCCCTGGTGGTCCGAGGTCGTTCCCGTTGCACAGATTCATGCGCCAGGGCTCCTGCAGATAATTCACTTTGGTTTATTGCGCTATCTGTAATAGCACCCGAGATATCACCAGATCTATATTGGATTTTCCCCTGACCCCGAGTGTCCGGCCCCATGAGACTGTGGTTTTCTCGGCCCCTGGTGGTCCGAGGTCGTTCCCGTTGCACAGATTCATGCGCCAGGGCCACCTGCTGATAATTCACTTTGGTTTATTGCGCTATCTCTAATAGCACCCGAGATATCACCAGATATATATTGGATTTTTCACTGAACCTGAGTGTCCGGCCCCATGAGACGGTGGTTTTCTCGGTCCCTGGTGTTCCGAGGTCGTTCCCGCTGCACAGATTCATGCGCCAGGGCCTCCTACAGACAATGCACTTTGATTTATTGCGCTACCTGTAATAGCACCCGAGATATCGCCAGATATATATTGGATTTTACCCTGACCCTGAGTGTCCGGCCCCATGAGACAGTGGTTTTTTCGGCCCCTGGTGGTCCGATGTCGTTCCCGCTGCACAGATTCATGCGCCAGGGCCTCCTGCAGATAATTCACTTTGGTTTATTGCGCTATCTCTAATAGCACCCGAGATATCACCAGATATATATTGGATTTTTCACTGAACCTGAGTGTCCGGCCCCATGAGACGGTGGTTTTCTCGGTCCCTGGTGTTCCGAGGTCGTTCCCGCTGCACAGATTCATGCGCCAGGGCCTCCTACAGACAATGCACTTTGATTTATTGCGCTACCTGTAATAGCACCCGAGATATCGCCAGATATATATTGGATTTTACCCTGACCCTGAGTGTCCGGCCCCATGAGACGGTGGTTTTCTCGGTCCCTGGTGTTCCGAGGTCGTTCCCGCTGCACAGATTCATGCGCCAGGGCCTCCTACAGACAATGCACTTTGATTTATTGCGCTATCTCTAATAGCACCCGAGATATCACCAGATATATATTGGATTTTCCGCTGACCCTGAGTGTCCGGCCCCATGAGACTGTGGTTTTCTCGGCCCCTGGTGGTCCGAGGTCGTTCCCGTTGCACAGATTCATGCGCCAGGGCCTCCTGCCTATAATTCACATTGGTTTATTGCGCTATCTCTAATAGCACCCGAGATATCACCAGATATATATTGGATTTTCCCCTGACCCTGAGTGTCCGGCCCCATGAGACTGTGGTTTTCTCGGCCCCTGGTCGTCCGAGGTCGTTCCCGCTGCACAGATTCATGCGCCAGGGCCTCCTACAGACAATGCACTTTGATTTATTGCGCTATCGGTAATAGCAGCCGAGATATCACCAGATATATATTGGATTTTTCACTGACCCTGAGTGTCCGGCCCCATGAGACGGTCGTTTTCTCGGCCCCTGGTGGTCCGAGGTCATTCCCGCTGCACAGATTCATGCGCCAGGGCCTCCTACAGACAATGCACTTTGATTTATTGCGCTATCTGTAATAGCACCCGAGATATCACCAGATATATATTGGATTTTACCCTGACCCTGAGTGCCCGGCCCCATGAGACGGTCGTTGTCTCGGCCCCTGGAGGTCCGAGGACGTACCCGCTGCACAGATTCATGCGCCAGGGCCTCCTACAAGTAATGCACTTTGATTTATTGCGCTACCTGTAATAGCACCCGAGATATCGCCAGATATATATTGGATTTTACCCTGACCCTGAGTGTCCGGCCCCATGAGACAGTGGTTTTTTCGGCCCCTGGTGGTCCGATGTCGTTCCCGCTGCACAGATTCATGCGCCAGGGCCTCCTGCAGATAATTCACTTTGGTTTATTGCGCTATCTCTAATAGCACCCGAGATATAACCAGATATATATTGGATTTTCCCCTGACCCTGAGTGTCCGGCCCCATGAGACTGTGGTTTTCTCGGCCCCTGGTGGTCCGAGGTCGTTCCCAGTGCACAGATTCATAGGCCAGGGCCTCCTGCAGACAATGCACTTTGATTTATTGCGCTATCTGTAATAGCACCCGAGATATCACCAGATATATATTGGATTTTTCCATGACCCTGAGTGTCCGGCCCCATGAGACCATGGTTTTCTTGGCCCCTGGTGATCCGAGGTCGCTCCCGCTTCCCAGATTCATGCGACAGGGCCTCGTACAGACAATGCACTTTGAAATATTGCGCTATCGGTAATAGGAGCCGAGATATCACCAGATATATATTGGATTTTTCACTGACCCTGAGTGTCCGGCCCCATGAGACGGTAGTTTTCTCGGCCCCTGGTGGTCCGAGGTCGTTCCCGCTGCACAGATTCATGCGCCAGGGCCTCCTGCAGATAATTCACTTTGGTTTATTGCGCTATCTGTAATAGCACCCGAGATATCACCAGATCTATATTGGATTTTCCCCTGACCCTGAGTGTCCGGCCCCATGAGACTGTGGTTTTCTCGGCCCCTGGTGGTCGGAGGTCGTTCCCGTTGCACAGATTCATGCGCCAGGGCCTCCTGCAGATAATTCACTTTGGTTTATTGCGCTATCTCTAATAGCACCCGAGATATCACCAGATATATATTGGATTTTTCACTGACCCTGAGCGTCCGGCCCCATGAGACGGTCGTTTTCTCGGCCCCTGGTGTTCCGAGGTCGTTCCCGCTGCACAGGTTCATGCGCCAGGGCCTCCTGCAGATAATTCACTTTGGTTTATTGCGCTATCTCTAATAGCACCCGAGATATCACCAGATATATATTGGATTTTTCACTGACCCTGAGCGTCCGGCCCCATGAGACAGTCGTTTTCTCGGCCCCTGGTGGTCCGAGGTCGTTCCCGTTGCACAGATTCATGCGCCAGGGCCACCTGCTGATAATTCACTTTGGTTTATTGCGCTATCTCTAATAGCACCCGAGATATCACCAGATATATATTGGATTTTTCACTGAACCTGAGTGTCCGGCCCCATGAGACGGTGGTTTTCTCGGTCCCTGGTGTTCCGAGGTCGTTCCCGCTGCACAGATTCATGCGCCAGGGCCTCCTACAGACAATGCACTTTGATTTATTGCGCTACCTGTAATAGCACCCGAGATATCGCCAGATATATATTGGATTTTCCCCTGACCCTGAGTGTCCGGCCCCATGAGACTGTGGTTTTCTCGGCCCCTGGTGGTCCGAGGTCGTTCCCGTTGCACAGATTCATGCGCCAGGGCCTCCTGCCTATAATTCACTTTGGTTTATTGCGCTATCTCTAATAGCACCCGAGATATCACCAGATATATATTGGATTTTCCCCTGACCCTGAGTGTCCGGCCCCATGAGACTGTGGTTTTCTCGGCCCCTGGTCGTCCGTGGTCGTTCCCGCTGCACAGATTCATGCGCTAGGGCCTCCTACAGACAATGCACTTTGATTTATTGCGCTATCGGTAATAGCAGCCGAGATATCACCAGATATATATTGGATTTTTCACTGACCATGAGTGTCCGGCCCCATGAGACGGTCGTTTTCTCGGCCCCTGGTGGTCCGAGGTCATTCCCGCTGCACAGATTCATGCGCCAGGGCCTCCTACAGACAATGCACTTTGATTTATTGCGCTATCTGTAGTAGCACCCGAGATATCACCAGATATATATTGGATTTTACCCTGACCCTGAGTGTCCGGCCCCATGAGACGGTCGTTGTCTCGGCCCCTGGAGGTCCGAGGACGTACCCGCTGCACAGATTCATGCGCCAGGGCCTCCTACAAGTAATGCACTTTGATTTATTGCGCTATCTGTAATAGCACCCGAGATATCACCAGATCTATATTGGATTTTCCCCTGACCCTGAGTGTCCGGCCCCATGAGACTGTGGTTTTCTCGGCCCCTGGTGGTCCGAGGTCGTTCCCGTTGCACAGATTCATGCGCCAGGGCTCCTGCAGATAATTCACTTTGGTTTATTGCGCTATCTGTAATAGCACCCGAGATATCACCAGATCTATATTGGATTTTCCCCTGACCCCGAGTGTCCGGCCCCATGAGACTGTGGTTTTCTCGGCCCCTGGTGGTCCGAGGTCGTTCCCGTTGCACAGATTCATGCGCCAGGGCCACCTGCTGATAATTCACTTTGGTTTATTGCGCTATCTCTAATAGCACCCGAGATATCACCAGATATATATTGGATTTTTCACTGAACCTGAGTGTCCGGCCCCATGAGACGGTGGTTTTCTCGGTCCCTGGTGTTCCGAGGTCGTTCCCGCTGCACAGATTCATGCGCCAGGGCCTCCTACAGACAATGCACTTTGATTTATTGCGCTACCTGTAATAGCACCCGAGATATCGCCAGATATATATTGGATTTTACCCTGACCCTGAGTGTCCGGCCCCATGAGACAGTGGTTTTTTCGGCCCCTGGTGGTCCGATGTCGTTCCCGCTGCACAGATTCATGCGCCAGGGCCTCCTGCAGATAATTCACTTTGGTTTATTGCGCTATCTCTAATAGCACCCGAGATATCACCAGATATATATTGGATTTTTCACTGAACCTGAGTGTCCGGCCCCATGAGACGGTGGTTTTCTCGGTCCCTGGTGTTCCGAGGTCGTTCCCGCTGCACAGATTCATGCGCCAGGGCCTCCTACAGACAATGCACTTTGATTTATTGCGCTACCTGTAATAGCACCCGAGATATCGCCAGATATATATTGGATTTTACCCTGACCCTGAGTGTCCGGCCCCATGAGACGGTGGTTTTCTCGGTCCCTGGTGTTCCGAGGTCGTTCCCGCTGCACAGATTCATGCGCCAGGGCCTCCTACAGACAATGCACTTTGATTTATTGCGCTATCTCTAATAGCACCCGAGATATCACCAGATATATATTGGATTTTCCGCTGACCCTGAGTGTCCGGCCCCATGAGACTGTGGTTTTCTCGGCCCCTGGTGGTCCGAGGTCGTTCCCGTTGCACAGATTCATGCGCCAGGGCCTCCTGCCTATAATTCACATTGGTTTATTGCGCTATCTCTAATAGCACCCGAGATATCACCAGATATATATTGGATTTTCCCCTGACCCTGAGTGTCCGGCCCCATGAGACTGTGGTTTTCTCGGCCCCTGGTCGTCCGAGGTCGTTCCCGCTGCACAGATTCATGCGCCAGGGCCTCCTACAGACAATGCACTTTGATTTATTGCGCTATCGGTAATAGCAGCCGAGATATCACCAGATATATATTGGATTTTTCACTGACCCTGAGTGTCCGGCCCCATGAGACGGTCGTTTTCTCGGCCCCTGGTGGTCCGAGGTCATTCCCGCTGCACAGATTCATGCGCCAGGGCCTCCTACAGACAATGCACTTTGATTTATTGCGCTATCTGTAATAGCACCCGAGATATCACCAGATATATATTGGATTTTACCCTGACCCTGAGTGCCCGGCCCCATGAGACGGTCGTTGTCTCGGCCCCTGGAGGTCCGAGGACGTACCCGCTGCACAGATTCATGCGCCAGGGCCTCCTACAAGTAATGCACTTTGATTTATTGCGCTACCTGTAATAGCACCCGAGATATCGCCAGATATATATTGGATTTTACCCTGACCCTGAGTGTCCGGCCCCATGAGACAGTGGTTTTTTCGGCCCCTGGTGGTCCGATGTCGTTCCCGCTGCACAGATTCATGCGCCAGGGCCTCCTGCAGATAATTCACTTTGGTTTATTGCGCTATCTCTAATAGCACCCGAGATATAACCAGATATATATTGGATTTTCCCCTGACCCTGAGTGTCCGGCCCCATGAGACGGTGGTTTTGTCGGCCCCTGGAGGTCCGAGGTCGTTCCCGCTGCACAGATTCATGCGCCAGGGCCTCCTACAGACAATGCACTTTGATTTATTGCGCTATCTGTAATAGCAGCCGAGATATCAGCAGATATATATTGGATTTTTCACTGACCCTGAGTGTCCGGCCCCATGAGACGGTCGTTTCCTCGGCTCCTGGTGGTCCGAGGTCGTTCCCGCTGCACAGATTCATGCGCCAGGGCCTCCTACAGACAATGCACTTTGATTTATTGCGCTATCTGTAATAGCACCCGAGATATCACCAGATATATATTGCATTTTACCCTGACCCTGAGTCTCCGGCCCCATGAGACTGTGGTTTTCTCGGCCCATGCTGGTCCGAGGTCGATCCCGCTGCACAGATTTATGCGCCAGGGCCTCCTGCAGACAATGCACTTTGATTTATTGCGCTATCTGTAATAGCACCCGAGATATCAGCAGATATATATTGGATTTTTCACTGACCCTGAGTGTCCGGCCCCATGAGACGGTCGTTTTCTCGGCCCCTGGTGGTCCGAGGTCGTTCCCGCTGCACAGATTCATGCGCCAGGGCCTCCTGCAGATAATTCTCTTTGGTTTATTGCGCTATCTCTAATAGCACCCGAGATATCAGCAGATATATATTGGATTTTTCACTGACCCTGAGTGACCGGCCCCATGAGACGGTAGTTTTCTCGGCCCCTGGTGGTCCGAGGTCGTTCCCGCTGCACAGATTCATACGCCAGGGCCTACTGCAGATAATTCACTTTGATTTATTGCGCTATCTGTAATAGCACCCGAGATATCACCACATATATATTGGATTTTTCACTGACCCTGAGTGTCCGGCCCCATGAGACTGTGGTTTTCTCGGCCCCTGGTGGTCCGAGGTCGTTCCCGCTGCACAGATTAATGCGCCAGGGCCTCCTACAGACAATGCACTTTGATTTATTGCGCTATCTGTAATAGCACCCGAGATATCAGCAGATATATATTGGATTTTTCACTGACCCTGAGTGTCCGGCCCCATGAGACGGTTGTTTTCTCGGCCCCTGGTGGTCCGAGGTCGTTCCCGCTGCACAGATTCATGCGCCAGGGCCTCCTACAGACAATGCACTTTGATTTATTGCGCTATCTGTAATAGCACCCGAGATATCACCAGATATATATTGGATTTTACCCTGACCCTGAGTGTCCGGCCCCATGAGACGGTCGTTGTCTCGGCCCCTGGAGGTCCGAGGACGTTTCCGCTGCAGAGATTCATGCGCCAGGGCCTCCTACAGGTAATGCACTTTGATTTATTGCGCTATCTGTAATAGCACCCGAGATATCACCAGATATATATTGGATTTTTCCCTGACCCTGAGTGTCCGGCCCCATGAGAAGGTGGTTGTCTCGCCCCTGGTGGTCCGAGGTCGTTCCCGCTGCACAGATTCATGCGCCAGGGCCTCCTAGAGACAATGCACTTTGATTTATTGCGCTATCTGTAATAGCACCCGAGATATCACCAGATATATATTGGATTTTACCCTGACCCTGAGTGTCCGGCCCCATGAGACTGCGGTTTTTTCGGCCCCTGGTGGTACGAGGTCGTTCCCCCTGCACAGATTCATGCGCCAGGTCCTCCTACAGACAATGCACTTTGATTTATTGCGCTATCTGTAATAGCACCCGAGACATCACCACATAAATATTGGATTTTTCCTTGACCCTGACAGTCCGGCCCCATGTGTCGATGTTTTTCTCGGTCCCTCGTGGTCCGAGGTCGATCCCGCTGCACAAATTTATGCGCCAGGGCATCCTATAGATAATGCACTTTGATTTATTGCGCTATCTCTAATAGCACCCGAGATATCACCAGATATATATTGCATTTTTCCCTGACCCTGACAGTCCGGCCTCATGAGAAAGTGATTTTCTCGGCCCCTGGTGGTCCGAATTCGATCCCGCTGCACAGATTCATACGCCAGGGCCTCCTACGGACGATGCACTTTGATTTATTGCGCTATCTTTAATAGCACCCGAGATATCACCAGATATATATTGGATTTTCCCCTGACCCTGAGTGTCCGGCCCCATGAGACGGTGGTTTTTTCGGCCCCTGGTGGTACGAGGTCGTTCCCCCTGCACAGATTCATGCGCCAGGGCCCCCTGCAGATAATTCACTTTGGTTTAGTGCGCTATCTGTAAGAGCACCCGAGATGTCACCAGATATATGCTGGATTTTTACATGACATTAGGTGACGGATTCCGAATATCTGTAATTTTCTCGGCGCCTGGTGGTCCGAGGTCGTTCCTGCTGCTCAGATTAATACGCTAGGCCCTCCTGCAGATAATTCACTTTGGTTTATTGCGCTATCTCTAATAGCACTCGAGATATCACCAGATATATATTGGATTTTTCCCAGACCCTGACAGTCCGGCCCCATGTGTCGGTGGTTTTCTCGGCCCCTGGTGGTCCGAGGTCGTTCCCGCTGCACAGATTCATGCGCCAGGGCCTCCTACAGACAATGCACTTTGATTTATTGCGCTATCTGTAATAGCACCCGAGATATCACCAGATATATATTGGATTTTACCCTGACCCTGAGTGTCCGGCCCCATGAGACAGTGGTTTTTTCGGCCCCTGGTGGTCCGAGGTCGTTCCCGCTGCACAGATTCATGCGCCAGGGCCTCCTACAGACAATGCACTTTGATTTATTGCGCTATCTGTAATAGCACCCGAGATATCACCAGATATATATTGGATTTTTCCCTGACCCTGAGTGTCCGGCCCCATGAGAAGGTGGTTGTCTCGCCCCTGGTGGTCCGAGGTCGTTCCCGCTGCACAGATTCATGCGCCAGGGCCTCCTAGAGACAATGCACTTTGATTTATTGCGCTATCTGTAATAGCACCCGAGATATCACCAGATATATATTGGATTTTACCCTGACCCTGAGTGTCCGGCCCCATGAGACTGCGGTTTTTTCGGCCCCTGGTGGTACGAGGTCGTTCCCCCTGCACAGATTCATGCGCCAGGTCCTCCTACAGACAATGCACTTTGATTTATTGCGCTATCTGTAATAGCACCCGAGACATCACCACATAAATATTGGATTTTTCCTTGACCCTGACAGTCCGGCCCCATGTGTCGATGTTTTTCTCGGTCCCTCGTGGTCCGAGGTCGATCCCGCTGCACAAATTTATGCGCCAGGGCATCCTATAGATAATGCACTTTGATTTATTGCGCTATCTCTAATAGCACCCGAGATATCACCAGATATATATTGCATTTTTCCCTGACCCTGACAGTCCGGCCTCATGAGAAAGTGATTTTCTCGGCCCCTGGTGGTCCGAATTCGATCCCGCTGCACAGATTCATACGCCAGGGCCTCCTACGGACGATGCACTTTGATTTATTGCGCTATCTTTAATAGCACCCGAGATATCACCAGATATATATTGGATTTTCCCCTGACCCTGAGTGTCCGGCCCCATGAGACGGTGGTTTTTTCGGCCCCTGGTGGTACGAGGTCGTTCCCCCTGCACAGATTCATGCGCCAGGGCCCCCTGCAGATAATTCACTTTGGTTTAGTGCGCTATCTGTAAGAGCACCCGAGATGTCACCAGATATATGCTGGATTTTTACATGACATTAGGTGACGGATTCCGAATATCTGTAATTTTCTCGGCGCCTGGTGGTCCGAGGTCGTTCCTGCTGCTCAGATTAATACGCTAGGCCCTCCTGCAGATAATTCACTTTGGTTTATTGCGCTATCTCTAATAGCACTCGAGATATCACCAGATATATATTGGATTTTTCCCAGACCCTGACAGTCCGGCCCCATGTGTCGGTGGTTTTCTCGGCCCCTGGTGGTCCGAGGTCGTTCCCGCTGCACAGATTCATGCGCCAGGGCCTCCTACAGACAATGCACTTTGATTTATTGCGCTATCTGTAATAGCACCCGAGATATCACCAGATATATATTGGATTTTACCCTGACCCTGAGTGTCCGGCCCCATGAGACAGTGGTTTTTTCGGCCCCTGGTGGTCCGAGGTCGTTCCCGCTGCACAGATTCATGCGCCAGGGCCTCCTACAGACAATGCACTTTGATTTATTGCGCTATCTGTAATAGCACCCGAGATATCAGCAGATATATATTGGATTTTTCACTGACCCTGAGTGTCCGGCCCCATGAGACGGTCGTTTTCTCGGCCCCTGGTGGTCCGAGGTCGTTCCCGCTGCACAGATTCATGCGCCAGGGCCTCCTGCAGATAATTCTCTTTGGTTTATTGCGCTATCTCTAATAGCACCCGAGATATCAGCAGATATATATTGGATTTTTCACTGACCCTGAGTGACCGGCCCCATGAGACGGTAGTTTTCTCGGCCCCTCGTGGTCCGAGGTCGTTCCCGCTGCACAGATTCATACGCCAGGGCCTACTGCAGATAATTCACTTTGATTTATTGCGCTATCTGTAATAGCACCCGAGATATTACCACATATATATTGGATTTTTCACTGACCCTGAGTGTCCGGCCCCATGAGACTGTGGTTTTCTCGGCCCCTGGTGGTCCGAGGTCGTTCCCGCTGCACAGATTCATACGCCAGGGCCTCCTACAGACAATGCACTTTGATTTATTGCGCTATCTGTAATAGCACCCGAGATATCAGCAGATATATATTGGATTTTTCACTGACCCTAAGTGTCCGGCCCCATGAGGCGGTCGTTTTCTCGGCCCCTGGTGGTCCGAGGTCGTTCCCGCTGCACAGATTCATGCGCCAGGGCCTCCTGCAGATAATTCACTTTGCTTTATTGCGCTATCTCTAATAGCACCCGAGATATCAGCAGATATATATTGGATTTTTCACTGACCCTGAGTGACCGGCCCCATGAGACCGTAGTTTTCTCGGCCCATGGTGGTCCGAGGTCGTTCACGCTGCACAGATTCATGCGCCAGGGCCTACTGCAGATAATTCACTTTGATTTATTGCGCTATCTGTAATAGCAGCCGAGATATCACCACATATATATTGGATTTTTCACTGACCCTGAGTATCCGGCCCCATGAGACGGTGGTTTTCTCGGTCCCTGGTGTTCCGAGGTCGTTCCCGCTGCACAGATTCATGCGCCAGGGCCTCCTACAGGCAATGCACTTTCGTTTATTGCGCTATCTCTAATAGCACCCGAGATATCACCAGATATATATTGGATTTTCCCCTGACCATGAGTGTCCGGCCCCATGAGACGGTCGTTTTCTCGTCCCCTGGTGGTCCGAGGTCGTTCCCGCTGCACAGATTCATGCGCCAGGGCCTCCTGCAGATAATTCTCTTTGGTTTATTGCGCTATCTCTAATAGCACCCGAGATATCAGCAGATATATATTGGATTTTTCACTGTCCCTGAGTGTCCGGCCCCATGAGACGGTAGTTTTCTCGGCCCCTGGTGGTCCGAGGTCGTTCCCACTGCACAGATTCATACGCCAGGGCCTACTGCAGATAATTCACTTTGATTTATTGCGCTATCTGTAATAGCAGCCGAGATATCACCACATATATATTGGATTTTTCACTGACCCTGAGTATCCGGCCCCATGAGGCGGTCGTTTCCTCGGCTCCTGGTGGTCCGAGGTCGTTCCCGCTGCACAGATTCATGCGCCAGGGCCTCCTACAGACAATGCACTTTGATTTATTGCGCTATCTGTAATAGCACCCGAGATATCACCAGATATATATTGCATTTTACCCTGACCCTGAGTGTCCGGCCCCATGAGACTGTGGTTTTCTCGGCCCATGCTGGTCCGAGGTCGATCCCGCTGCACAGATTTATACGCCAGGGCCTCCTGCAGACAATGCACTGTGATTTATTGCGCTATCTGTAATAGCACCCGCGATATCAGCAGATATATATTGGATTTTTCACTGACCCTGTGTGTCCGGCCCCATGAGACGGTCGTTTTCTCGGCCCCTGGTGGTCCGAGGTCGTTCCCGCTGCACAGATTCATGCGCCAGGGCCTCCTGCAGATAATTCACTTTGGTTTATTGCGCTATCTCTAATAGCACCCGAGATATCACCAGATATATATTGGATTTTCCCCTGACCCTGAGTGTCCGGCCCCATGAGACTGTGGTTTTCTCGGCCCCTGGTGGTCCGAGGTCGTTCTCGCTGCACAGATTCATGCGCCAGGGCCTCCTATAGATAATTCACTTTGGTTTATTGCGCTATCTCTAATAGCACCCGAGATGTCACCAGATATATATTGGATTTTTCCCTGACCCCGACAATCCAGCGCCATGAGACGGTGATATTCTCGGCCCCTGGTGGTCCGAGGTCGATCCCGCTGCACAGATTCAGGCGCCAGGGCCCCCTGCAGACAATGCACTTTGATTTATTGCGCAATCTGTAATAGCACCCGAGATATCACCGGATATATATTGGATTTTCCCCTGACCCTGAGTGTCCGGCCCCATGAGACGGTGGTTTTCTCGGCCCCTGGTAGTCCGATGTCGTTCTCGCTGCACAGGTTCATGCGCCAGGGTCTCCTACAGACAATGCACTTTGATTTATTGCGCTATCTGTAATAGCACCCGAGATATCACCACATATATATTGGATTTTTCACTGACCCTGAGTGTCCAGCCCCATGAGACGGTGGTTTTCTCGGTCCCTGGTGTTCCGAGGTCGTTCCCGCTGCACAGATTCATGCGCCAGGGCCTCCTACAGACAATGCACTTTGATTTATTGCGCTATCTGTAATAGCACCCGAGATATCACCGGATATATATTGGATTTTCCCCTGACCCTGACAGTCCGGCCCCATGAGACGGAGATTTTCTGGGCCCCTGGTGGTCCGAGGTCGATCCCGCTGCACAGATTCATGCGCCAGGGCCTCCTATAGATCATTCACTTTGGTTTGTTGCGCTACCTCTAATAGCACCCGTGATATCAAAAGATATATATTGGATTTTTCCTTGACCCTGACAGTCCTGCCCCATGTGTCGATGTTTTTCTCGGTCCCTGGTGGTCCGAGGTCGATCCCGCTGCACAGATTCATGCACCAGGGCATCCTATAGATAATTCACTTTGGTTTATTGCGCTATCTCTAATAGCACCCGAGATATCATCAGATATATATTGGATTTTCCCCTGACCCTGAGTGTCCGGCCCCATGAAACGGTGGTTTTCTCGGCCCCTGGTGGTCCGAGGTCGTTCCAGCTCCACAGAGTCATGCGCTAGGGCCTCCTACAGACAATGCACTATGATTTATTGCGCTATCTTTAATAGCACCCGAGATATCACCAGATATATATTGGATTTTCCCCTGACCCTGAGTGTCCGGCCCCATGAGACGGTGGTTTTCTCGGCCCCTGGTGCTCCGAGGTCGTTCCCGCTGCACATATTCATGCGCCAGGGCCCCCTGCAGATAATTCACTTTGGTTTAGTGCGCTATCTGAAAGAGCACCCGAGATGTCACCAGATATATGCTGGATTTTTACATGACATTAGGTGACGGATTCCGAATATCTGTAATTTTCTCGGCCCCTGGTGGTCCGAGGTCGTTCCCGCTGCTCAGATTAATACGCTAGGCCCTCCTGCAGATAATTCACTTTGGTATATTGCGCTATCTCTAATAGCACCCGTGATATCAAAAGATATATATTGGATTTTTCCTTGACCCTGACAGTCCGGCCCCATGTGTCGATGTTTTTCTCGGTCCCTGGTGGTCCGAGGTCGATCCCGCTGCACAGATTCATGCGCCAGGGCCTCCTGCAGACGATGCACTTTGATTCATTGCGCTATCTCTAATAGCACCCGAGATATCACCTGATAAATATTGGATTTTTCCTTGACCCTGACAGTCCGGCCCCATGTGTCGATGTTTTTCTCGGTCCCTCGTGGTCCGAGGTCGATCCCGCTGCACAGATTTATGCGCCAGGGCATCCTATAGATAATGCACTTTGATTTATTGCGCTATCTCTAATAGCACCCGAGATATCACCAGATGTATATTGCATTTTTGCCTGACCCTGACAGTCCGGCCTCATGAGAAAGTGATTTTCTCGGCCCCTGGTGGTCCGAATTCGATCCCGCTGCACAGATTCATGCGCCAGGGCCTCCTACAGACGATGCACTTTGACTTATTGCGCTCTCTGTAATAGCACCCGAGATATCACCATATACATATTGGATTTTCCCCTGACCCTGAGTGTCCGGCCCCATGAGACGGTGGTTTTCTCGGCCCCTGGTGGTCCGAGGTCGTTCCCGCTGCACAGATTCGTGCGCTAGGTCCTCCTACAGACAATGCACTATGATTTATTGCGCTATCTTTAATAGCACCCGAGATATCACCAGATATATGCTGCATTTTTACATGACCTTGGGTGACGGATTCCGAATATTACTAATTTTCTCGGCCCCTGGTGGTCCGAGGTCGTTCCTGCTGCACAGATTCAGCCGCCAGGGCCTCCTACAGACAATGTACTTTGATTTATTGCGGTATCTCTAATAGCACCCTAGATATCACCAGATATATATTGGGTTTTTCCCCGACCCTTACAGTCCGGCCCCATGAGACGGTGATTTTCTCGGCCCCTGGTGGTCCGAGGTCGTTCCCGCTGCACAGATTCATGCGCCATGGCCTCCTACAGACAATGCGCGTTGGTTTATTGCGCTATCTGTAATAGCACCTGATATATCACCAGATATATGATGGATTTTTCCCTGACCCTGAGTGTCCGGCCCCATGAGACGGTGGTTTTCTCGGACCCTGGTCGTCCGTGGTCGTTCCCCCTGCGCAGAATCATGCGCCACGGCTTCCTGCAGATAATTCACTTTGTTTTTTTTGCGCTATGTCTAATAGCACCCGAGATATCACCAGATGTATATTCGATTTTTCCCCGACCCTGAGTGTCCGGCCCCATGAGACGGTGGTTTTCTCGGACCCTGGTCGTCCGTGGTCGTTCCCCCTGCGCAGAATCATGCGCCACGGCTTCCTGCAGATAATTCACTTTGTTTTTTTGCGCTATCTCTAATAGCACCCGAGATATCACCAGATGTATATTCGATTTTTCCCCGACCCTGAGTGTCCGGCCCCATGAGACTGTGGTTTTCTCGGCCCCTGGTGGTCCGAGGTCGTTCCCGTTGCACAGATACATGCGCCAGGGCCTCCTACAGACAATGCACTTTGATTTATAGCGCTATCTGTAATAGCACCCGAGATATCACCAGATATATATTGGATTTTCCCCTGACCCTGAGTGTCCGGCCCCATGAGACTGTGGTTTTCTCGGCCCCTGGTGGTCCGTGGTCGTTCCCGTTGCACAGATTCATGCGCCAGGGCCTCCTGCAGATAATTGACTTTGGTTTATTGCGCTATCTCTAATAGCACCCGAGATATCACCAGATATATATTGGATTTTCCCCTGACCTTGAGTGTCCGGCCCCATGAGACTGTGGTTTTCTCGGCCCCTGGTGGTCCGAGGTCGTTCGCGCTGCCCAGATTCATGCGCCACGGCCTCCTACTGACAATGCACTTTGATTTATTGCGCTATCTGTAATAGCACCCGAGATATCACCAGATATATATTGGATATTTCCCTCACCCTGAGTGTCCAGCCCCATGAGACGGTGGTTTTCTCGGCCCCTGGTGGACCGAGGGCGTTCCCGCTGCACAGATTCATGCGCCAGGGCCTCCTGCAGATAATTCACTTTGGTTTATTGCGCTATCTCTAATAGCACCCGAGATATCACCAGATATATATTGGATTTTGCCCTGACCCTGAGTGTCCGGCCCCATGAGACTGTGGTTTTCTCGGCCCCTGGTGGTCCGAGGTCGTTCCCGTTGCACAGATTCATGCGCCAGGGCCTCCTGCAGATAATTCACTTTGGTTTATTGCGCTATCTGTAATAGCACCTGAGATATCACCAGATATATATTGGATTTCTCACTGACCCTAAGTGTCCGGCCCCTCGGGACGGTGGTTTTCTCGGCCCCTGGAGGTCCGAGGTCGTTCCCGCTGCACAGATTCATGCGCCAGGGCCTCCTACAGATAACTCACTTTGGTTTATTGCGCTATCTATAATAGCACCCGAGATATAACCAGATATATATTGGATTTTCCCCTGACCTTGAGTGTCCGTCCCCATGAGACTGTGGTTTTCTCGGCCCCTGGTGGTCCGAGGTCGTTTCCGCTGCACAGATTCTTGCGCCAGGGCCTCCTACAGACAATGCACTTTTATTTATTGCGCTATCTGTAATAGCACCCGAGATATCACCAGATATATGCTCCATTTTTACATGACCTTGGGTGACGGATTCCGAATATCACCAATTTTCTCGGCCCCTGGTGGTCCGAGGTCGTTCCCGCTGCACAGATACATGCGCCAGGGCCTCCTACAGACAATGCACTTTGATTTATTGCGCTATCTGTAATAGCACCCGAGATATCACCAGATATATGCTGCATTTTTACATGACCTTGGGTGACGGATTCCGAATATCACTAATTTTCTCGGCCCCTGGTGGTCCGAGGTCGTTCCTGCAGCACAGATTCATTCGCCAGGGCCTCCTACAGAGAATGCACTTTGATTTATTGCGGTATCTCTAATAGCACCCTAGATATCACCAGATATATATTGGGTTTTTCCCTGAACCTTACAGTCCGGCCCCATGAGACGGTGATTTTCTCGGCCCCTGGTGGTCCGAGGTCGTTCCCGCTGCACAGAATCATGCGCCAGGGCTTCCTGCAGACAATGCACTTTGGTTTATTGCGCTATCTCTAATAGCACCCGAGATATCACCAGATATATATTGGATTTTCCCCTGAACCTGAGTGTCCGGCCCCATGAGATGGTGGTTTTCTCGGCCCCTGGTGATCCGAGGTCGTTCCCGCTGCACAGATTCATGCACCAGGGCCTCTTGCAGACAATTCACTTTGGTTTATTGCGCTATCACTAATAGCACCCGAGATATCACCAGATATATATTGGATTTTTCACTGACCCTGAGTGTCCGGCCCCATGAGACTGTGGTTTTCTCGGCGCCTGGTGGTCCGAGGTCGTTCCCGCTGCACAGATTCATGCGCCATGGCCTCCTACAGACAATGCGCGTTGGTTTATTGCGCTATCTGTAATAGCACCCGAGATACCACCAGATATATATTGGATTTTCCCCTGACCCTGAGTGGCTGGCCCCATGAGACGGTGGTCTTCTCGGCCCCTGGTGGTCCGAGGTCGTTCGCGCTGCCCAGATTCATGCGCCACGGCCTCCTACTGACAATGCACTTTGATTTATTGCGCTATCTGTAATAGCACCCGAGATATCACCAGATATATATTGGATATTTCCCTCACCCTGAGTGTCCAGCCCCATGAGACGGTGGTTTTCTCGGCCCCTGGTGGACCGAGGGCGTTCCCGCTGCACAGATTCATGCGCCAGGGCCTCCTGCAGATAATTCACTTTGGTTTATTGCGCTATCTCTAATAGCGCCCGAGATATCACCAGATATATATTGGATTTTTCCCTGACCCTGAGTGTCCGGCCCCATGAGACTGCGGTTTTCTCGGCCCCTGGTGGTCCGAGGTCGTTCCCGCTGCACACATTCATGCGCCAGGGCCTCCTGCAGATAATTCACTTTGGTTTATTGCGCTATCTCTAATAGCACCCGAGATATCACCAGATATATATTGGATTTTGCCCTGACCCTGAGTGTCCGGCCCCATGAGACTGTGGTTTTCTCGGCCCCTGGTGGTCCGAGGTCGTTCCCGTTGCACAGATTCATGCGCCAGGGCCTCCTGCAGATAATTCACTTTGGTTTATTGCGCTATCTGTAATAGCACCCGAGATATCACCAGATATATATTGGATTTCTCACTGACCCTAAGTGTCCGGCCCCTCGGGACGGTGGTTTTCTCGGCCCCTGGAGGTCCGAGGTCGTTCCCGCTGCACAGATACATGCGCCAGGGCCTCCTACAGATAACTCACTTTGGTTTATTGCGCTATCTATAATAGCACCCGAGATATAACCAGATATATATTGGATTTTCCCCTGACCTTGAGTGTCCGTCCCCATGAGACTGTGGTTTTCTCGGCCCCTGGTGGTCCGAGGTCGTTTCCGCTGCACAGATTCTTGCGCCAGGGCCTCCTACAGACAATGCACTTTTATTTATTGCGCTATCTGTAATAGCACCCGAGATATCACCAGATATATGCTCCATTTTTACATGACCTTGGGTGACGGATTCCGAATATCACCAATTTTCTCGGCCCCTGGTGGTCCGAGGTCGTTCCCGCTGCACAGATACATGCGCCAGGGCCTCCTACAGACAATGCACTTTGATTTATTGCGCTATCTGTAATAGCACCCGAGATATCACCAGATATATGCTGCATTTTTACATGACCTTGGGTGACGGATTCCGAATATCACTAATTTTCTCGGCCCCTGGTGGTCCGAGGTCGTTCCTGCAGCACAGATTCATTCGCCAGGGCCTCCTACAGACAATGCACTTTGATTTATTGCGGTATCTCTAATAGCACCCTAGATATCACCAGATATATATTGGGTTTTTCCCTGACCCTTACAGTCCGGCCCCATGAGACGGTGATTTTCTCGGCCCCTGGTGGTCCGAGGTCGTTCCCGCTGCACAGAATCATGCGCCAGGGCTTCCTGCAGACAATGCACTTTGGTTTATTGCGCTATCTCTAATAGCACCCGAGATATCACCAGATATATATTGGATTTTCCCCTGAACCTGAGTGTCCGGCCCCATGAGATGGTGGTTTTCTCGGCCCCTGGTGATCCGAGGTCGTTCCCGCTGCACAGATTCATGCACCAGGGCCTCTTGCAGACAATTCACTTTGGTTTATTGCGCTATCACTAATAGCACCCGAGATATCACCAGATATATATTGGATTTTTCACTGACCCTGAGTGTCCGGCCCCATGAGACTGTGGTTTTCTCGGCGCCTGGTGGTCCGAGGTCGTTCCCGCTGCACAGATTCATGCGCCATGGCCTCCTACAGACAATGCGCGTTGGTTTATTGCGCTATCTGTAATAGCACCCGAGATACCACCAGATATATATTGGATTTTCCCCTGACCCTGAGTGGCTGGCCCCATGAGACGGTGGTCTTCTCGGCCCCTGGTGGTCCGAGGTCGTTCGCGCTGCCCAGATTCATGCGCCACGGCCTCCTACTGACAATGCACTTTGATTTATTGCGCTATCTGTAATAGCACCCGAGATATCACCAGATATATATTGGATATTTCCCTCACCCTGAGTGTCCGGCCCCATGAGACGGTGGTTTTCTCGGCCCCTGGTGATCCGAGGTCGTTCCCGCTGCACAGATTCATGCACCAGGGCCTCTTGCAGATAATTCCCTTTGGCTTATTGCGCTATCTCTAATAGCACCCGAGATATCACCAGATATATATTGGATTTTCCCCTGACCCTGAGTGGCCGGCCCCATGAGACGGTGGTCTTCTCGGCCCCTGGTGGTCCGAGGTCGTTCCCGCTGCCCAGATTCATGCGCCACGGCCTCCTACTGACAATGCGCTTTGACTTATTGCGCTATCTGTAATAGCACCCGAGATATCACCAGATATATATTGGATATTTCCCTCACCCTGAGTGTCCAGCCCCATGAGACGGTGGTTTTCTCGGCCCCTGGTGGACCGAGGTCGTTCCCGCTGCACAGATTCATGCGCCAGGGCCTCCTGCAGATAATTCACTTTGGTTTATTGCGCTATCTCTAATAGCGCCCGAGATATCACCAGATATGTATTGGATTTTGCCCTGACCCTGAGTGTCCGGCCCCATGATACTGCGATTTTCTCGGCCCCTGGTGGTCCGAGGTCGTCCCGCTGCACACATTCATGCGCCAGGGCCTCCTGCAGATAATACACTTTGGTTTATTGCGCTATCTCTAATAGCACCCGAGATATCACCAGATATATATTGGATTTTGCCCTGACCCTGAGTGTCCGGCCCCATGAGACGGTAGTTTTCTCGGCCCCTGGTGATCCGAGGTCGTTCCCGCTGCACAGATTCATGCGCCAGGGCCTCCTACAGACAATGCAGTTTGATTTATTGCGCTATCTGTAATAGCACCCGAGATATCACCAGATATATATTGGATTTTTCCCTTACCCTGAGTGTCCGGCCCCATGAGACGGTGGTTTTCTCGGCCCCTGGCGGTCCGAGGTCGTTCCCGCTGCACAGATGCATGCGCCAGGGCCTCCTGCAGATAATTCACTTTGGCTTATTGCGCTATCTCTAATAGCACCCGAGATATCACCAGATATATATTGGATTTTGCCCTGACCCTGAGTGTCCGGCCCCATGAGACTGTGGTTTTCTCGGCCCCTGGTGGTCCGAGGTCGTTCCCGTTGCACAGATTCATGCGCCAGGGCCTCCTGCAGATAATTCACTTTGGTTTATTGCGCTATCTCTAATAGCACCCGAGATATCACCAGATATATATTAGATTTTTCCCTGACCCTGAGTGTCCGGCCCCATGAGACGGTGGTTTTCTCGGCCCCTGGTGGTCCGAGGTCGTTCCCGCTGCACAGATTCATGCGCCAGGGCCTCCTGCAGATAATTCAGTTTCGTTTATTGCGCTATCTCTAATAGCACCCGAGATATCACCAGATATATATTGGATTTTTCCCTTACCCTGAGTGTCCGGCCCCATGAGACGGTGGTTTTCTCGGCCCCTGGTGGTCCTAGGTCGTTCCCGCTGCACAGATGCATGCGCCAGGGCGTCCTGCAGAAAATTCACTTTGGTTTATTGCGCTATCTGTAATAGCACCCGAGATATCACCAGATATATATTGGATATTTCCCTCACCCTGAGTGTCCAGCCCCATGAGACGGTGGTTTTCTCGGCCCCTGGTGGACCGAGGTCGTTCCCGCTGCACAGATTCATGCGCCAGGGCCTCCTGCAGATAATTCACTTTGGTTTATTGCGCTATCTCTAATAGCGCCCGAGATATCACCAGATATGTATTGGATTTTTCCCTGACCCTGAGTGTCCGGCCCCATGAGACTGCGATTTTCTCGGCCCCTGGTGGTCCGAGGTCGTTCCCGCTGCACACATTCATGCGCCAGGGCCTCCTGCAGATAATACACTTTGGTTTATTTCGCTATCTGTAATAGAACCCGAGATATCACCAGATATATATTGGATTTTCCCCTGACCCTGAGTGTCCGGCCCCATGAGACGGTGGTTTTCTCGGCCCCTGGTGGTCCGAGGTCGATCCCGCTGCACAGCTTCATGCGCCAGGGCCTCCTACAGACAATGCACTTTGATTTATTTCGCTATCTGTAATAGAACCCGAGATATCACCAGATATATATTGCATTTTCCCCAGACCCTGAGTGTCCGGCCGCATGAGACTGTAGTTTTCTCGGCCCCTGGTGGTCCGAGGTCGTTCCCGCTGCACAGATTCATGCGCCAGGGCCTCCTGCAGATAATTCACTTTGGTTTATTGCGCTATCTCTAACAGCACCCAAGATATCACCAGATATATATTGGATTTTTCCCTGACCCTGAGTGTCCGGCCCCATGAGACTGTGGTTTTTTCGGCCCCTGGTGATCCGAGGTCGTTCCCGTTGCACAGATTCATGCGCCAGGGCCTCCTGCAGATAATTCACTTTGATTTATTGCGCTATCTGTAATAGCACCCGAGATATCACCAGATATATATTGGATATTTCACTGACCCTAAGTGTCCGGCCCCTGGGGACGTTGGTTTTCTCGGCCCCTGGTGGTCCGAGGTCGTTCCCGCTGCACAGATTCATGCGCCAGGGCCTCCTACAGATAACTCACTTTGGTTTGTTGCGCTATATATAATAGCACCCGAGATATCACCAGATATATATTGGATTTTCCCCTGACCCTGAGTGTCCGGCCCCATGAGACGATGGTTTTCTCGGCCCCTGGTGGTCCGAGGTCTATCCCGCTGCACAGATTCATGCGTCGGGCCTCCTGCAGATAATTCACTTTGGTTTATTGCGCTATCACTAATAGCACCCGAGATATCACCAGATATATATTGGATTTTCCCCTGACCCTGAGTGTCCGGCCCCATGAGATGGTGGTTTTCTCGGCCCCTGGTGATCCGAGGTCGTTCCCGCTGCACAGATTCATGCACCAGGGCCTCTTGCAGACAAATCACTTTGGTTTATTATGCTATCACTAATAGCACCCGAGATATCACCAGATATATATTGGATTTTCCCCTGACCCTAAGTGTCCGGCCCCTGGGGACGGTGGTTTTCTCGGCCCCTGGTGGTCCGAGGTCGTTCCCGCTGCACAGATTCAGGCGCCAGGGCCTCCTGCAGATAACTCACTTGGTTTCTTGCGCTATCTCTAATAGCATCCGAGATATCACCAGATATATATTGGATTTTCCCCTGACCCTGAGTGTCCGGCCCCATGAGACGGTGGTTTTCTCCGCCCCTGGCGGTCCGAGGTCGTTCCCGCTGCACAGATTCATGCGCCAGGGCCTCCTACAGACAATGCACTTTGATTTATTTCGCTATCTGTAATAGCACCCGAGATATCACCACTTATATATTGGATTTTTCCCTGACCCAGAGTGTCCGGCCCCATGAGACTGTGGTTTCCTCGGCCCCTGGTGGTCCGAGGTCGTTCCCGTTGCACAGATTCATGCGCCAGGGCCTCCTGCAGATAATTCACTTTGGTTTATTGCGCTATCTCTAATAGCACCCGAGATATCACCAGATATATATTGGATTTTGCCCTGACGCTGAGTGTCCGGCCCCATGAGACTGTGGTTCTCTCGGCTCCTGGTGGTCCGAGGTCGTTCCCGTTGCACAGATTCATGCGCCAGGGCCTCCTGCAGATAATTCACTTCGGTTTATTGCGCTATCTCTAATAGCACCCGAGATATCACCAGATATATATTGGATTTTCCCCTCACCCTGAGTGTCCGGCCCCATGGGACTGTGGTTTTCTCGGCCCCTGGTGGTCCGAGGTCGTTCCCGCTGCACAGATTCATGCGCCAGGGCCTCCTACAGACAATGCACTTTGATTTATTGCGCTATCTCTAACAGCACCCAAGATATCACCAGATATATATTGGATTTTTCCCTGACCCAGAGTGTCCGGCCCCATGAGACTGTGGTTTCCTCGGCCCCTGGTGGTCCGAGGTCGTTCCCGTTGCACAGATTCATGCGCCAGGGCCTCCTGCAGATAATTCACTTTGGTTTATTGCGCTATCTCTAATAGCACCCGAGATATCACCAGATATATATTGGATTTTCCCCTGACCCTGAGTGTCCGGCCCCATGAGACTGTGGTTTTCTCGGCCCCTGGAGGTCCGAGAACGTTCCCGCTGCACAGGTTCATGCGCCAGGGTCTCCTACAGACAATGCACTTTTATTTATTGCGCTTTCTGTAATAGCACCCGAGATATCACCAGATATATATTGGATTTTTCACTGACCCTGAGTGTCCTGCCCCATGAGACGGTGGTTTTCTCGGCCCCTGGTGTTCCGAGGTCGTTCCCGCTGCACTGATTCATGCGCCAGGGCCTCCTACAGACAATGCACTTTGATTTATAGCGCTATCTCTAATAGCACCCGAGATATCACCAGATATATATTGGATTTTCCCCTGACCCTGAGTGTCCGGCCCCATGAGACTGTGGTTTTCTCGGCCCCTGGTGGTCCGAGGTCGTTGCCGCTGCACAGATTCATGCGACAGGGCCTCCTACAGATAACTCACTTTGGTTTGTTGCGCTATATATAATAGCACCCGAGATATCACCAGATATATATTGGATTTTCCCCTGACCCTGAGTGTCCGGCCCCATGAGACGCTGGTTTTCTCGGCCCCTGGTGGTCCGAGGTCTATCCCGCTGCACAGATTCATGCGCCAGGGCCTCCTACAGACAATGCATTTTGATTTATTTCGCTATCTGTAATAGGACCCGAGATATCACCAGATATATATTGGATTTTCCCCTGACCCTGAGTGTCCGGCCCCATGAGACTGTGGTTTTCTCGGCCCCTGGTGGTCCGAGGTCGTTCCCGCTGCACAGATTCATGCGCCAGGGCCTCCTACAGACAATGCGATTTATTTATTGCGCTATCTGTAATAGCACCCGAGATATCACCAGATATATATTGGATTTTCCCCTGACCCTGAGTGTCCGGCCCCATGAGACTGTGGTTTTCTCGGCCCCTGGTGGTCCGAGGTCGTTCCCGCTGCACAGATTCATGCGTCAGGGCCTCCTGCAGATAATTCACTTTGGTTTATTGCGCTATCACTAATAGCACCCGAGATATCACCAGATATATATTGGATTTTCCCCTGACCCTGAGTGTCCGGCCCCATGAGATGGTGGTTTTCTCGGCCCCTGGTGATCCGAGGTCGTTCCGGCTGCACAGATTCATGCACCAGGGCCTCTTGCAGACAAATCACTTTGGTTTATTATGCTATCACTAATAGCACCCGAGATATCACCAGATATATATTGGATTTTCCCCTGACCCTAAGTGTCCGGCCCCTGGGGACGGTGGTTTTCTCCGCCCCTGGCTGTCCGAGGTCGTTCCCGCTGCACAGATTCATGCGCCAGGGCCTCCTACAGACAATGCACTTTGATTTAATTCGCTACCTGTAATAGGACCCGAGATATCACCAGATATATATTGGATTTTCCCCAGACCCTGAGTGTCCGGCCGCATGAGACTGTAGTTTTCTCGGCCCCTGGTGGTCCGAGGTCGTTCCCGCTGCACAGATTCATGCGCCAGGGCCTCCTACAGACAATGCACTTTGATTTATTGCGCTATCTGTAATAGCACCCGAGATATCACCACATATATATTGGATTTTTCCCTGACCCAGAGTGTCCGGCCCCATGAGACTGTGGTTTTCTCGGCCCCTGGTGGTCCGAGGTCGTTCCCGTTGCACAGATTCATGCGCCAGGGCCTCCTGCAGATAATTCACTTTGGTTTATTGCGCTATCTCTAATAGCACCCGAGATATCACCAGATATATATTGGATTTTGCCCTGACGCTGAGTGTCCGGCCCCATGAGACTGTGGTTTTCTCGGCTCCTGGTGGTCCGAGGTCGTTCCCGTTGCACAGATTCATGCGCCAGGGCCTCCTGCAGATAATTCACTTCGGTTTATTGCGCTATCTCTAATAGCACCCGAGATATCACCAGATATATATTGGATTTTTCCCTGACCCTGAGTGTCCGGCCCCATGAGACTGTGGTTTTTTCGGCCCCTGGTGGTCCGAGGTCGTTCCCGCTGCACAGGTTCATGCGCCAGGGTCTCCTACAGACAATGCACTTTGATTTATTGCGCTATCTGTAATAGCACCCGAGACATCACCACCTATATATTGGATTTTTCCCTGACCCTGAGCGTCCGGCCCCATGAGACGGTCGTTGTCTCGGCCCCTGGTGGTCCGAGGTCGTTCCCGCTGCACAGATTCATGCGCCAGGGCCTCCTACAGACAATGCACTTTGATTTATTGCGCTATCTCTAATAGCACCCGAGATATCACCAGATATATATTGGATTTTCCCCTGACCCTGAGTGTCCGGCCCCATGAGACGCTGGTTTTCTCGGTCCCTGGTGTTCCGAGGTCGTTTCCGCTGCACAGATTCATGCGCCAGGGCCTCCTACAGACAATGCACTTTGATTTATTGCGCTATCTCTAATAGCACCCGAGATATCACCAGATATATATTGGATTTTCCCCTGACCCTGAGTGTCCGGCCCCATGAGACTGTGGTTTTCTCGGCCCCTGGTGGTCCGAGGTCGTTGCCGCTGCACAGGTTCATGCGCCAGGGCCTCCTACAGACAATGCACTTTGATTTATTGCGCTATCTGTAATAGCACCCGAGATATCACCAGATATATATTGGATTTTTCACTGACCCTGAGTGTCCTGCCCCATGAGACGGTGGTTTTCTCGGCCCCTGGTGTTCCGAGGTCGTTCCCACTGCACAGATTCATGCGCCAGGGCCTCCTACAGACAATGCACTTTGATTTATTGCGCTATCTCTAATAGCACCCGAGATATCACCAGATATATATTGGATTTTCCCCTGACCCTGAGTGTCCGGCCCCATGAGACTGTGGTTTTCTCGGCCCCTGGAGGTCCGAGAACGTTCCCGCTGCACAGGTTCATGCGCCAGGGTCTCCTACAGACAATGCACTTTGATTTATTGCGCTTTCTGTAATAGCACCCGAGATATCACCAGATATATATTGGATTTTTCACTGACCCTGAGTGTCCTGCCCCATGAGACGGTGGTTTTCTCGGCCCCTGGTGTTCCGAGGTCGTTCCCGCTGCACTGATTCATGCGCCAGGGCCTCCTACAGACAATGCACTTTGATTTATTGCGTTATCTGTAATAGCAGCCGAGATATCACCAGATCTATTTTGGATTTTCCCCTGACCCTGAGTGTCCGGCCCCATGAGACTGTGGTTTTCTCGGCCCCTGGTGGTCCGAGGTCGTTCCCGTTGCACAGATTCATGCGCCAGGGCCTCCTGCAGTTAATTCACTTTGATTTATTGCGTTATCTGTAATAGCACCCGAGATATCACCAGATCTATTTTGGATTTTCCCCTGACCCTGAGTGTCCTGCCCCATGAGACGGTGGTTTTCTCGGCCCCTGGTGTTCCGAGGTCGGTCCCACTGCACAGATTCATGCGCCAGGGCCTCCTACAGACAATGCACTTTGATTTATTGCGCTATCTCTAATAGCACCCGAGATATCACCAGATATATATTGGATTTTCCCCTGACCCTGAGTGTCCGGCCCCATGAGACTGTGGTTTTCTCGGCCCCTGGAGGTCCGAGAACGTTCCCGCTGCACAGGTTCATGCGCCAGGGTCTCCTACAGACAATGCACTTTGATTTATTGCGCTTTCTGTAATAGCACCCGAGATATCACCAGATATATATTGGATTTTTCACTGACCCTGAGTGTCCTGCCCCATGAGACGGTGGTTTTCTCGGCCCCTGGTGTTCCGAGGTCGTTCCCGCTGCACTGATTCATGCGCCAGGGCCTCCTACAGACAATGCACTTTGATTTATTGCGTTATCTGTAATAGCAGCCGAGATATCACCAGATCTATTTTGGATTTTCCCCTGACCCTGAGTGTCCGGCCCCATGAGACTGTGGTTTTCTCGGCCCCTGGTGGTCCGAGGTCGTTCCCGTTGCACAGATTCATGCGCCAGGGCCTCCTGCAGTTAATTCACTTTGATTTATTGCGTTATCTGTAATAGCACCCGAGATATCACCAGATCTATTTTGGATTTTCCCCTGACCCTGAGTGTCCTGCCCCATGAGACGGTGGTTTTCTCGGCCCCTGGTGTTCCGAGGTCGTTCCCACTGCACAGATTCATGCGCCAGGGCCTCCTACAGACAATGCACTTTGATTTATTGCGCTATCTCTAATAGCACCCGAGATATCACCAGATATATATTGGATTTTCCCCTGACCCTGAGTGTCCGGCCCCATGAGACTGTGGTTTTCTCGGCCCCTGGAGGTCCGAGAACGTTCCCGCTGCACAGGTTCATGCGCCAGGGTCTCCTACAGACAATGCACTTTGATTTATTGCGCTTTCTGTAATAGCACCCGAGATATCACCAGATATATATTGGATTTTTCACTGACCCTGAGTGTCCTGCCCCATGAGACGGTGGTTTTCTCGGCCCCTGGTGTTCCGAGGTCGTTCCCGCTGCACTGATTCATGCGCCAGGGCATCCTACAGACAATGCACTTTGATTTATTGCGTTATCTGTAATAGCACCCGAGATATCACCAGATCTATTTTGGATTTTCCCCTGACCCTGAGTGTCCGGCCCCATGAGACTGTGGTTTTCTCGGCCCCTGGTGGTCCGAGGTCGTTCCCGTTGCACAGATTCATGCGCCAGGGCCTCCTGCAGTTAATTCACTTTGATTTATTGCGTTATCTGTAATAGCACCCGAGATATCACCAGATCTATTTTGGATTTTCCCCTGACCCTGAGTGTCCGGCCCCATGAGACTGTGGTTTTCTCGGCCCCTGGTGGTCCGAGGTCGTTCCCGTTGCACAGATTCATGCGCCAGGGCCTCCTGCAGTTAATTCACTATGGTTTATTGCGCTATCTCTAATAGCACCCGAGATATCACCAGATATATATTGGATTTATCACTGACCCTGAAAGTCCGGCCCCATGAGACGGTCGTTTTCTCGGCCCCTGGTGGTCCGAGGTCGTTCCCGCTGCACAGGTTCAGGCGCCAGGGTCTCCTACAGACAATGCACTTTGATTTATTGCGCTATCTGTAATAGCACCCGAGATATCACCACATATATATTGGATTTTTCACTGACCCTGAGTGTCCGGCCCCAGGAGACGGTGGTTTTCTCGGTCCCTGGTGTTCCGAGGTCGTTCCCGCTGCACAGATGCATGCGCCAGGGCCTCCTACAGACAATGCACTTTGATTTATAGCGCTATCTCTAATAGCACCCGAGATATCACCAGATATATATTGGATTTTCCCCTGACCCTGAGTGTCCGGCCCCATGAGACGGTCGTTTTCTCGGCCCCTGGTGGTCCGAGGTCGTTGCCGCTGCACAGGTTCATGCGCCAGGGCCTCCTACAGACAATGCACTTTGATTTATTGCGCTATCTGTAATAGCACCCGAGATATCACCAGATATATATTGGATTTTTCACTGACCCTGAGCGTCCGGTCCCATGAGACGGTCGTTTTCTCGGCCCCTGGTGGTCCGAGGTCGATCCCGCTGCACAGGTTCATGCGCCAGGGTCTCCGACAGACAATGCACTTTGATTTATTGCGCTATCTGTAATAGCACCCGAGATATCACCAGATATATATTGGATTTTTCACTGACCCTGAGTGTCCTGCCCCATGAGACGGTGGTTTTCTCGGCCCCTGGTGTTCCGAGGTCGTTCCCGCTGCACAGATTCATGCGCCAGGGCCTCCTACAGACAATGCACTTTGATTTATGGCGCTATCTCTAATAGCACCCGAGATATCACCAGATATATATTGGATTTTTCCCCGACCTTGAGTGTCCGGCCCCATGAGACTGTGGTTTTCTCGGCCCCTGGAGGTCCGAGAACGTTCCCGCTGCACAAGTTCATGCGCCAGGGCCTCCTACAGACAATGCACTTTGATTTATTGCGCTATCTGTAATAGCACCCGAGATATCACCAGATATATATTGGATTTTACCCTGACCCTGAGTGTCCGGCCCCATGTGACGGTGGTTGTCTCGGCCCCTGGAGGTCCGAGGTCGTTCCCGCTGCACAGATTCATGCGCCAGGGCCTCCTGCAGATAATTCACTTTGGTTTATTGCGCTATCTCTGATAGCACCCGAGATATCACCAGATATATATTGGATTTTCCCCTGACCCTGAGTGTAAGGCCCCATGAGACTGTGGTTTTCTCGGCCCCTGGTGGTCCGAGGTCGTTCCCGTTGCACAGATTCATGCGCCAGGGCCTCCTACAGACAATGCACTTTGATTTATTGCGCTATCTGTAATAGCACCCGAGATATCACCAGATATATATTGGAATTTTCCCTGACCCTGAGTGTACGGCCCCATGAGACTGTGGTTTTCTCGGCCCCTGGTGGTCCGAGGTCGTTCCCGCTGCACAGGTTCATGCGCCAGGGTCTCCTACAGACAACGCACTTTGATTTATTGCGCTATCTGTAATAGCACCCGAGATATCACCAGATATATATTGGATATTTCCCTCACCCTGAGTGTCCAGCCACATGAGACGGTGGTTTTCTCGGCCCCTGGTGGACCGAGGTCGTTCCCGCTGCACAGATTCATGCGCCAGGGCCTCCTGCAGATAATTCTCTTTGATTTATTTCCCTATCTGTAATAGGACCCGAGATATCACCAGATATATATTGGATTTTCCCCAGACCCTGAGTGTCCGGCCGCATGAGACTGTAGTTTTCTCGGCCCCTGGTGGTCCGAGGTCGTTCCCGCTGCACAGATTCATGCGCCAGGGCCCCCTGCAGACAATGCACTTTGATTTATTGCGCTATCTGTAATAGCACCCGAGATATCACCACATATATAATGGATTTTTCCCTGACCCAGAGTGTCCGGCCCCATGAGACTGTGGTTTTCTCGGCCCCTGGTGGTCCGAGGTCGTTCCCGTTGCACAGATTCATGCGCCAGGGCCTCCTGCAGATAATTCACTTTGGTTTATTGCGCTATCTCTAATAGCACCCGAGATATCACAAGATATATATCGGATTTTTCCCTGACCCTGAGTATCCTGCCCCATGAGACGGTGGTTTTCTCGGCCCCTGGTGGTCCGAGGTCGTTCCCGCTGCACAGATTCATGCGCCAGGGCCTCCTGCAGATAATTCACTTTCGGTTATTGCGCTATCTCTAATAGCACCCGAGATATCACCGGATATATATTGGATTTTTCCCTTACCCTGAGTGTCCGGCCCCATGAGACGGTGGTTTTCCCGGCCCCTGGTGGTCCTAGGTCGTTCCCGCTGCACAGATGCATGCGCCAGGGCCTCCTGCAGATAATTCCCTTTGGCTTATTGCGCTATCTCTATCTAGCACCCGAGATATCACCAGATATATATTGGATTTTCCACTGACCCTGAGTGTCCGGCCCCATGAGACGGTGGTCTTCTCGGCCCCTGGTGGTCCGAGGTCGTTCCCGCTGCCCAGATTCATGCGCCACGGCCTCCTACTGACAATGCACTTTGATTTATTGCGCTATCTGTAATAGCACCCGAGATATCACAAGATATATATTGGATATTTCCCTCACCCTGAGTGTCCAGCCCCATGAGACGGTGGTTTTCTCGGCCCCTGGTGGACCGAGGTCGTTCCCGCTGCACAGATTCATGCGCCAGGGCCTCCTGCAGATAATTCACTTTGGCTTATTGCGCTATCTCTAATAGCGCCCGAGATATCACCAGATATGTATTGGATTTTTCCCTGACCCTGAGTGTCCGGCCCCATGAGACTGCGGTTTTCTCGGCCCCTGGTGGTCCGAGGTCGTTCCCGCTGCACACATTCATGCGACAGGGCCTCCTGCAGATAATTCACTTTGGTTTATTCCGCTATCTCTAATAGCACCCAAGATATCACCAGATATATATTGGATTTTTCCCTGACCCTGAGTGTCCGGCCCCATGAGACTGTGGTTTTTTCGGCCCCTGGTGGTCCGAGGTCGTTCCCGTTGCACAGATTCATGCGCCAGGGCCTCCTGCAGATAATTCACTTTGATTTATTGCGCTATCTGTAATAGCACCCGAGATATCACCAGATATATATTGGATTTTTCACTGACTCTAAGTGTCCGGCCCCCCGGGACGCTGGTTTTCTCGGCCCCTGGTGGTCCGAGGTCGTTCCCGCTGCACAGATTCATGCGCCAGGGCCTCCTACAGATAACTCACTTTGATTTATTGCGCTATCTATAATAGCACCCGAGATATCACCAGATATATATTGGATTTTTCCCTTACCCTGAGTGTCCGGCCCCATGAGGCGGTGGTTTTCTCGGCCCCTGGCCGTCCGAGGTCGTTCCCGCTGCACAGATGCATGCGCCAGGGCCTCCTGCAGATAATTCACTTTCGGTTATTGCGCTATCTCTAATAGCACCCGAGATATCACCGGATATATATTGGATTTTTCCCTTACCCTGAGTGTCCGGCCCCATGAGGCGGTGGTTTTCTCGGCCCCTGGTGGTCCTAGGTCGTTCCCGCTGCACAGATGCATGCGCCAGGGTCTCCTGCAGATAATTCCCTTTGGCTTATTGCGCTATCTCTAATAGCACCCGAGATATCACCAGATATATATTGGATTTTCCACTGACCCTGAGTGTCCGGCCCCATAAGACGGTGGTCTTCTCGGCCCCTGGTGGTCCGAGGTCGTTCCCGCTGCCCAGATTCATGCGCCACGGCCTCCTACTGACAATGCATTTTGATTTATTGCGCTATCTGTAATAGCACCCGAGACATCACAAGATATATATTGGATATTTCCCTCACCCTGAGTGTCCAGCCCCATGAGACGGTGGTTTTCTCGGCCCCTGGTGGACCGAGGTCGTTCCCGCTGGACAGATTCATGCGCCAGGGCCTCCTGCAGATAATTCACTTTGGTTTATTGCGCTATCTCTAATAGCGCCCGAGATATCACCAGATATGTATTGGATTTTTTCCTGACCCTGAGTGTCCGGCCCCATGAGAAGGTGGTTGTCTCGCCCCTGGTGCTCCGAGGTCGTTCCCGCTGCACAGATTCATGCGCCAGGGCCTCCTGCAGATAATTCACTTTGGTTTATTGCGCTATCTCTAATAGCACCCGAGATATCACCAGATATATATTGGATTTTTCCCTGACCCTGAGTGTCCGGCCCCATGGGACTGTGGTTTTCTCGGCCCCTGGTGGTCCGAGGTCGTTCCCGCTGCACAGGTTCATGCGCCAGGGCCTCCTACAGACAATGCACTTTGGTTTATTGCGCTATCTGTAATAGCACCCGAGATATCACCACCTATATATTGGATTTTTCCCTGACCCTGAGCGTCCGGCCCCATGAGACGGTCGTTTTCTCGGCCCCTGGTGGTCCGAGGTCGTTCCCGCTGCACAGGTTCATGCGCCAGGGTCTCCTACAGACAATGCACTTTGATTTATTGCGGTATCTGTAATAGCACCCGAGATATCACCATATATATATTGGATTTTTCACTGACCCTGAGTGTCCTGCCCCATGTGACGGTGGTTTTCTCGGCCCCTGGTGCTCCGAGGTCGTTCCCGTTGCACAGATTCATGCGCCAGGGCCTCCTGCAGATAATTCACTTTGGTTTATTGCGCTATCTCTAATAGCACCCGAGATATCACCAGATATATATTGGATTTTCCCCTGACCCTGAGTGTCCGGCCCCATGAGACTGTGGTTTTCTCGGCCCCTGGTCGTCCGAGGTCGTTCCCGCTGAACAGATTCATGCGCCAGGGCCTCCTACAGACAATGCACTTTGATTTATTGCGCTATCCGTAATAGCACCCGAGATATCACCAGATCTATATTGGATTTTCCCCTGACCCTGAGTGTCCGGCCCCATGAGACTGTGGTTTTCTCGGACCCTGGAGGTCCGAGGGCGTTCCCGCTGCACAGATTCATGCGCCAGGGCCTCCTGCAGATAATTCACTTTGGTTTATTGCGCTATCTCTAATAGCACCCGAGATATCACCACCTATATATTGGATTTTTCCCTGACCCTGAGCGTCCGGCCCCATGAGACGGTCGTTTTCTCGGCCCCTGGTGGTCCGAGGTCGTTCCCGCTGCACAGGTTCATGCGCCAGGGTCTCCTACAGACAATGCACTTTGATTTATTGCGGTATCTGTAATAGCACCCGAGATATCACCATATATATATTGGATTTTTCACTGACCCTGAGTGTCCTGCCCCATGTGACGGTGGTTTTCTCGGCCCCTGGTGCTCCGAGGTCGTTCCCGTTGCACAGATTCATGCGCCAGGGCCTCCTGCAGATAATTCACTTTGGTTTATTGCGCTATCTCTAACAGCACCCGAGATATCACCAGATATATAATGGATTTTCCCCTGACCCTGAGTGTCCGGCCCCATGAGACTGTGGTTTTCTCGGCCCCTGGTCGTCCGAGGTCGTTCCCGCTGAACAGATTCATGCGCCAGGGCCTCCTACAGACAATGCACTTTGATTTATTGCGCTATCTGTAATAGCACCCGAGATATCACCAGATCTATATTGGATTTTCCCCTGACCCTGAGTGTCCGGCCCCATGAGACTGTGGTTTTCTCGGACCCTGGAGGTCCGAGGGCGTTCCCGCTGCACAGATTCATGCGCCAGGGCCTCCTGCAGATAATTCACTTTGGTTTATTGCGCTATCTCTAATAGCACCCGAGATATCACCAGATATATATTGGATTTTCCCCTGACCCTGAGTGTCCGGCCCCATGAGACTGTGGTTTTCTCGGCCCCTGGAGGTCCGAGGACGTTCCCGCTGCACAGATTCATGCGCCAGGGCCTCCTACAGGTAATGCACTTTGATTTATTGCGCTATCTGTAATAGGACCCGAGATATCACCAGATATATATTGGATTTTTCCCGGACCCTGAGTTTTCGGCCCCATGAGAAGGTGGTTGTCTCGCCCCTGGTGCTCCGAGGTCGTTCCCGCTGCACAGATTCATGCGCCAGGGCCTCCTACAGTAAATGCACTTTGATTTATTGCGCTATCTCTAATAGCACCCGAGATATCACCAGATATATATTGGATTTATCACTGACCCTGACTGACCGGCCCCATGAGACGGTCGTTTTCTCGGCCCCTCGTGGTCCGAGGTCGTTCCCGTTGCACAGATTCATGCGCCAGGGCCTCCTGCAGATAATTCACTTTGGTTTATTGCGCTATCTCTAATAGCACCCGAGATATCACCAGATATATATTGGATTTTACACCGACCCTGAAAGTCCGGCCCCATGAGACGGTCGTTTTCTCGGCCCCTGGTGGTCCGAGGTCGTTCCCGCTGAACAGGTTCATGCGCCAGGGTCTCCTACAGACAATGCACTTTGATTTATTGCGCTATCTGTAATAGCACCCGAGATATCACCAGATATATATTGGATTTTTCACTGACCCTGAGCGTCCGGCCCCATGAGACGGTCGTTTTCTCGGCCCCTGGTGGTCCGAGGTCGATCCCGCTGCACAGGTTCATGCGCCAGGGTCTCCGACAGACAATGCACTTTGATTTATTGCGCTATCTGTAATAGCACCCGAGATATCACCAGATATATATTGGATTTTTCACTGACCCTGAGTGTCCTGCCCCATGAGACGGTGGTTTTCTCGGCCCCTGGTGTTCTGAGGTCGTTCCCGCTGCACAGATTCATGCGCCAGGGCCTCCTACAGACAATACACTTTTATTTATTGCGCTATCTCTAATAGCACCCGAGATATCACCAGATATATATTGGATTTTTCCCCGACCTTGAGTGTCCGGCCCCATGAGACTGTGGTTTTCTCGGCCCCTGGAGGTCCGAGAACGTTCCCGCTGCACAAGTTCATGCGCCAGGGCCTCCTACAGACAATGCACTTTGATTTATTGCGCTATCTGTAATAGCACCCGAGATATCACCAGATATATATTGGATTTTTCACTGACCCTGAGCGTCCGGCCCCATGAGACGGTCGTTTTCTCGGCTCCTGGTGGTCCGAGGTCGATCCCGCTGCACAGGTTCATGCGCCAGGGTCTCCGACAGACAATGCACTTTGATTTATTGCGCTATCTGTAATAGCACCCGAGATATCACCAGATATATATTGGATTTTCCCCTGACCCTGAGTGTCCGGCCCCATGAGACTGTGGTTTTCTCGGCCCCTGGAGGTCCGAGGACGTTCCCGCTGCACAGATTCATGCGCCAGGGCCTCCTACAGGTAATGCACTTTGATTTATTGCGCTATCTGTAATAGGACCCGAGATATCACCAGATATATATTGGATTTTTCCCGGACCCTGAGTTTCCGGCTCCATGAGAAGGTGGTTGTCTCGCCCCTGGTGCTCCGAGGTCGTTCCCGCTGCACAGATTCATGCGCCAGGGCCTCCTACAGACAATGCACTTTGATTTATTGCGCTATCTGTAATAGCAGCCGAGATATCAGCAGATATATATTGGATTTTTCACTGACCCTGACTGACCGGCCCCATGAGACGGTAGTTTTCTCGGCCCCTGGTGGTCCGAGGTCGTTCTCGCTGCACAGATTCATGCGCCAGGGCCTCCTGCAGATAATTCACTTTGGTTTATTGCGCTATCTCTAATAGCACCCGAGATATCACCAGATATATATTGGATTTTTCCCTGACCCTGAGTGTCCGGCCCCATGAGACTGTCGTTTTCTCGGCCCCTGGTGGTCCGAGGTCGTTCCCGCTGCACAGGTTCATGCGCCAGTGTCTCCTACAGACAATGCACTTTGATTTATTGCGCTATCTGTAATAGCACCCGAGATATCACCACCTATATATTGGATTTTTCCCTGACCCTGAGCGTCCGGCCCCATGAGACGGTCGTTTTCTCGGCCCCTGGTGGTCCGAGGTCGTTCCCGCTGCACAGGTTCATGCGCCAGGGTCTCCTACAGACAATGCACTTTGATTTATTGCGCTATCTCTAATATCACCCGAGATATCACCAGATATATATTGGATTTTTCCCCGCCCTTGAGTGTCCGGCCCCATGAGACTGTGGTTTTCTCGGCCCCTGGAGGTCCGAGAACGTTCCCGCTGCACAAGTTCATGCGCCAGGGCCTCCTACAGACAATGCACTTTGATTTATTGCGCTATCTGTAATAGCACCCGAGATATCAGCAGATATGTATTGGATTTTTCACTGACCCTGAGCGTCCGGCCCCATGAGACGGTCGTTTTCTCGGCCCCTGGTGGTCCGAGGTCGATCCCGCTGCACAGGTACATGCGCCAGGGTCTCCGACAGACAATGCACTTTGATTTATTGCGCTATCTGTAATAGCACCCGAGATATCACCAGATATATATTGGATTTTTCACTGACCCTGAGCGTCCGGCCCCATGAGACGGTCGTTTTCTCGGCCCCTGGTGGTCCGAGGTCCATCCCGCTGCACAGGTTCATGCGCCAGGGTCTCCGACAGACAATGCACTTTGATTTATTGCGCTATCTGTAATAGCACCCGAGATATCACCAGATATATATTGGATTTTTCACTGACCCTGAGTGTCCTGCCCCATGAGACGGTGGTTTTCTCGGCCCCTGGTGTTCTGAGGTCGTTCCCGCTGCACAGATTCATGCGCCAGGGCCTCCTACAGACAATACACTTTGATTTATTGCGCTATCTCTAATAGCACCCGAGATATCACCAGATATATATTGGATTTTTCCCCGACCTTGAGTGTCCGGCCCCATGAGACTGTGGTTTTCTCGGCCCCTGGAGGTCCGAGAACGTTCCCGCTGCACAAGTTCATGCGCCAGGGCCTTCTACAGACAATGCACTTTGATTTATTGCGCTATCTGTAATAGCACACGAGATATCACCAGATATATTTTGGATTTTTCACTGACCCTGAGCGTCCGGCCCCATGAGACGGTCGTTTTCTCGGCCCCTGGTGGTCCGAGGTCGATCCCGCTGCACAGATTCATGCGCCAGGGCCTCCTGCAGATAATTCACTTTGGTTTATTGCGCTATCTCTGATAGCACCCGAGATATCACCAGATATATATTGGATTTTTCACTGACCCTGAGTGTCCTGCCCCATGAGACGGTGGTTTTCCCGGCCCCTGGTGTTCCGAGGTCGTTCCCGCTGCACAGATTCATGCGCCAGGGCCTCCTACAGACAATGCACTTTGATTTATTGCGCTATCTCTAATAGCACCCGAGATATCACCAGATATATATTGGATTTTCCCCTGACCCTGAGTGTCCGGCCCCATGAGACTGTGGTTTTCTCGGCCCCTGGAGGTCCGAGGACGTTCCCGCTGCACAGATTCATGCGCCAGGGCCTCCTACAGGTAATGCACTTTGATTTATTGCGCTATCTGTAATAGGACCCGAGATATCACCAGATATATATTGGATTTTTCCCGGACCCTGAGTTTCCGGCCCCATGAGAAGGTGGTTGTCTCGCCCCTGCTGCTCCGAGGTCGTTCCCGCTGCACAGATTCATGCGCCAGGGCCTCCTACAGACAATGCACTTTGATTTATTGCGCTATCTGTAATAGCAGCCGAGATATCAGCAGATATATATTGGATTTTTCACTGACCCTGACTGACCGGCCCCATGAGACGGTAGTTTTCTCGGCCCCTGGTGGTCCGAGGTCGTTCTCGCTGCACAGATTCATGCGCCAGGGCCTCCTGCAGATAATTCACTTTGGTTTATTGCGCTATCTCTAATAGCACCCGAGATATCACCAGATATATATTGGATTTTTCCCTGACCCTGAGTGTCCGGCCCCATGAGACTGTGGTTTTCTCGGCCCCTGGTGGTCCGAGGTCGTTCCCGCTGCACAGGTTCATGCGCCAGTGTCTCCTACAGACAATGCACTTTGATTTATTGCGCTATCTCTAATAGCACCCGAGATATCACCAGATATATATTGGATTTTCCCCTGACCCTGAGTGTCCGGCCCCATGAGACGGTCGTTGTCTCGGCCCCTGGAGGTCCGAGGACGTTCCCGCTGCACAGATTCATGCGCCAGGGCCTCCTACAGGTAATGCACTTTGATTTATTGCGCTATCTGTAATAGCACCCGAGATATCACCAGATCTATATTGGATTTTCCACTGACCCTGAGTGTCCGGCCCCATGAGACTGTGGTTTTCTCGGCCCCTGGAGGTCCGAGGACGTTCCCGCTGCACAGATTCATGCGCCAGGGCCTCCTACAGACAATGCACTTTGATTTATTGCGCTATCTGTAATAGCACCCGAGATATCACCACATATATATTGGATTTTTCACTGACCCTGAGTGTCCGGCCCCATGAGACGGTGGTTTTCTCGGTCCCTGGTGTTCCGACGTCGTTCCCGCTGCACAGATTCCTGCGCCAGGGCCTCCTACAGACAATGCACTTTGATTTATTGCGCTATCTTTAATAGCAGCCGAGATATCACCAGATCTATATTGGATTTTTCACTGACCCTGAGTGTCCGGCCCCATGAGACGGTTGTTTTCTCGGCCCCTGGTGGTCCGAGGTCGTTCCCGCTGCACAGATTCATGCGCCAGGGCCTCCTGCAGATAATTCACTTTGGTTCATTGCGCTATCTCTAATAGCAACCGAGATATCACCAGATATATATTGGATTTTCCCCTGAACCTGAGTGTCCGGCCCCATGAGACTGTGGTTTTCTCAGCCCCTGGTGGTCCGAGGTCGTTCGCGCTGCACAGGTTCATGCGCCAGGGTCTCCTACAGACAATGCACATTGATTTATTGCGCTATCTGTAATAGCACCCGAGATATCACCAGATCTATATTGGATTTTCCCCTGACCCTGAGTGTCCGGCCCCATGAGATTGTGGTTTTCTCGGCCCCTGGTGGTCCGAGGTCGTTCACGTTGCACAGATTCATGCGCCAGGGCCTCCTGCAGATAATTCACTTTGGTTTATTGCGCTGTCTCTAATAGCACCCGAGATATCACCAGATATATATTGGATTTTTCACTGACCCTGAGTGACCGGCCCCATGAGACGGTAGTTTTCTCGGCCCCTGGTGGTCCGAGGTCGTTCCCGCTGCACAGATTCATGCGCCAGGGACTCCTGCAGATAATTCACTTTGATTTATTGCGCTATCTGTAATAGCACCCGAGATATCAACAGATATATATTGGATTTTCCCCTGACCCTGAGTGTCCGGCCCCATGAGACTGTGGTTTTCTCGGGCCCTGGTGGTCCGAGGTCGTTCCCGCTGCACAGATTCATGGGCCAGGGCCTCCTGCAGACAATGCACTTTGATTTATTGCGCTATCTGTAATAGCACCCGAGATATCACCAGATATATATTGGATTTTTCCATGACCCTGAGTGTCCGGCCCCATGAGACGGTGGTTTTCTCGGCCCCTGGTGATCCGAGGTCGCTCCCGCTTCCCAGATTCATGCGACAGGGCCTCCTACAGACAATGCACTTTGAAATATTGCGCTATCGGTAATAGGAGCCGAGATATCACCAGATATATATTGGATTTTTCACTGACCCTGAGTGTCCGGCCCCATGAGACGGTAGTTTTCTCTGCCCCTGGTGGTCCGAGGTCGTTCCCGCTGCACAGATTCATGCGCCAGGGCCTGCTGCAGATAATTCACTTTGGTTTATTGCGCTATCTCTAATAGCACCCGAGATATCACCAGATATATATTGGATTTTCCCCTGACCCTGAGTGTCCGGCCCCATGAGACTGTCGTTTTCTCGGCCCCTTTTGGTCCGAGGTCGTTCCCGCTGCACAGATTCATGCGCCAGGGCCTCCTACAGGTAATGCACTTTGATTTATTGCGCTATCTGTAATAGCACCCCAGATATCACCAGATCTATATTGGATTTTCCCCTGACCCTGAGTGTCCGGCCCCATGAGACTGTGGTTTTCGCGGCCCCTGGTGGTCCGAGGTCGTTCCCGTTGCACAGATTCATGCGCCAGGGCCTCCTGCAGATAATTCACTTTGGTTTATTGCGCTATCTGTAATAGCACCCGAGATATCACCAGATATATATTGGATTTTTCACTGACCCTGAGCGTCCGGCCCCATGAGACGGTCGTTTTCTCGGCCCCTGGTGGTCCGAGGTCGTTCCCGCTGCACAGGTTCATGCGCCAGGGCCTCCTGCAGATAATTCACTTTGGTTTATTGCGCTATCTCTAATAGCACCCGAGATATCACCAGATATATATTGGATTTTTCACTGACCCTGAGCGTCCGGCCCCATGAGACGGTCGTTTTCTCGGCCCCTGGTGGTCCGAGGTCGTTCCCGTTGCACAGATTCATGCGCCAGGGCCACCTGCTGATAATTCACTTTGGTTTATTGCGCTATCTCTAATAGCACCCGAGATATCACCAGATATATATTGGATTTTTCACTGAACCTGAGTGTCCGGCCCCATGAGACGGTGGTTTTCTCGGTCCCTGGTGTTCCGAGGTCGTTCCCGCTGCACAGATTCATGCGCCAGGGCCTCCTACAGACAATGCACTTTGATTTATTGCGCTACCTGTAATAGCATCCGAGATATCGCCAGATATATATTGTATTTTCCCCTGACCCTGAGTGTCCGGCCCCATGAGACTGTGGTTTTCTCAGCCCCTGGTGGTCCGAGGTCGTTCCCGCTGCACAGGTTCATGCGCCAGGGTCACCTACAGACAATGCACATTGATTTATTGCGCTATCTCTAATAGCACCCGAGATATCACCAGATATATATTGGATTTTTCACTGACCCTGAGCGTCCGGCCCCATGAGACGGTCGTTTTCTCGGCCCCTGGTGGACCGAGGTCGTTCCCGTTGCACAGATTCATGCGCCAGGGCCACCTGCTGATAATTCACTTTGGTTTATTGCGCTATCTCTAATAGCACCCGAGATATCACCAGATATATATTGGATTTTTCACTGAACCTGAGTGTCCGGCCCCATGAGACGGGTGTTTTCTCGGTCCCTGGTGTTCCGAGGTCGTTCCCGCTGCACAGATTCATGCGCCAGGGCCTCCTACAGACAATGCACTTTGATTTATTGCGCTACCTGTAATAGCACCCGAGATATCGCCAGATATATATTGGATTTTACCCTGACCCTGAGTGTCCGGCCCCATGAGACTGTGGTTTTCTCGGCCCCTGGTGGTCCGAGGTCGTTCCCGTTGCACAGATTCATGCGCCAGGGCCTCCTGCAGATAATTCACTTTGGTTTATTGCGCTATCTCTAATAGCACCCGAGATATGACCAGATATATATTAGATTTTCCCCTGACCCTGAGTGTCCGGCCCCATGAGACTGTGGTTTTCTCGGCCCCTGGTCGTCCGAGGTCGTTCCCGCTGCACAGATTCACGCGCCAGGGCCTCCTACAGACAATGCACTTTGATTTATTGCGCTATCGGTAATAGCAGCCGAGATATCACCAGATATATATTGGATTTTTCACTGACCCTGAGTGTCCGGCCCCATGAGACGGTCGTTGTCTCAGCCCCTGGAGGTCCGAGGACGTACCCGCTGCACAGATTCATGCGCCAGGGCCTCCTACAAGTAATGCACTTTGATTTATTGCGCTATCTGTAATAGCACCCGAGATATCACCAGATCTATATTGGATTTTCCCCTGACCCTGAGTGTCCGGCCCCATGAGACTGTGGTTTTCTCGGCCCCTGTTGGTCCGAGGTCGTTCCCGTTGCACAGATTCATGCGCCAGGGACTCCTGCAGATAATTCACTTTGGTTTATTGCGCTATCGGTAATAGCAGCCGAGATATCACCAGATATATATTGGATTTTTCACTGACCCTGAGTGTCCGGCCCCATGAGACGGTCGTTGTCTCAGCCCCTGGAGGTCCGAGGACGTACCCGCTGCACAGATTCATGCGCCAGGGCCTCCTACAAGTAATGCACTTTGATTTATTGCGCTATCTGTAATAGCACCCGAGATATCACCAGATCTATATTGGATTTTCCCCTGACCCTGAGTGTCCGGCCCCATGAGACTGTGGTTTTCTCGGCCCCTGTTGGTCCGAGGTCGTTCCCGTTGCACAGATTCATGCGCCAGGGACTCCTGCAGATAATTCACTTTGGTTTATTGCGCTATCTGTAATAGCACCCGAGATATCACCAGATCTATATTGGATTTTCCCCTGACCCTGAGTGTCCGGCCCCATGAGACTGTGGTTTTCTCGGCCCCTGGTGGTCCGAGGTCGTTCCCGCTGCACAGATTCATGCGCCAGGGCCTCCTACAGACAATGCACTTTGGTTTATTGCGCTATCTCTAATAGCACCCGAGATATCACCAGATATATATTGGATTTTTCACTGAACCTGAGTGTCCGGCCCCATGAGACGGTGGTTTTCTCGGTCCCTGGTGTTCCGAGGTCGTTCCCGCTGCACAGATTCATGCGCCAGGGCCTCCTACAGACAATGCACTTTGATTTATTGCGCTACCTGTAATAGCACCCGAGATATCGCCAGATATATATTGGATTTTACCCTGACCCTGAGTGTCCGGCCCCAAGAGACAGTGGTTTTTTCGGCCCCTGGTGGTCCGAGGTCGTTCCCGCTGCACAGATTCATGCGCCAGGGCCTCGTGCAGATAATTCACTTTGGTTTATTGCGCTATCTCTAATAGCACCCGAGATATCAGCAGATATATATTGGATTTTTCACTGACCCTGAGTGACCGGCCCCATGAGACTGTGGTTTTCTCGGCCCCTGGTGGTCCGAGGTCGTTCCCGCTGCACAGATTCATGCGCCAGGGCCTCCTACAGACAATGCACTTTGATTTATTGCGCTATCTGTAATAGCACCCGAGATATCAGCAGATATATATTGGATTTTTCACTGACCCTGAGTGTCCGGCCCCATGAGACGGTCGTTTTCTCGGCCCCTGGTGGTCCGAGGTCGTTCCCGCTGCACAGATTCATGCGCCAGGGCCTCCTGCAGATAATTCACTTTGGTTTATTGCGCTATCTCTAATAGCACCCGAGATATCACCAGATATATATTGGATTTTCCCCTGACCCTGAGTGACCGGCCCCATGAGACTGTGGTTTTTTCGGCCCCTGGTGGTCCGAGGTCGTTCCCGCTGCACAGATTCATGCGCCAGGGCCTCCTACAGACAATGCACTTTGATTTATTGCGCTATCTGTAATAGCACCCGAGATATCACCACATATATATTGGATTTTTCACTGACCCTGAGTGTCCGGCCCCATGAGACGGTGGTTTTCTCGGTCCCTGGTGTTCCGAGGTCGTTCCCGCTGCACAGATTCATGCGCCAGGGCCTCCTACAGACAATGCACTTTGATTTATTGCGCTATCTTTAATAGCAGCCGAGATATCACCAGATCTATATTGGATTTTTCACTGACCCTGAGTGTCCGGCCCCATGAGACGGTCGTTTTCTCGGCCCCTGGTGGTCCGAGGTCGTTCCCGCTGCACAGATTCATGCGCCAGGGCCTCCTGCAGATAATTCACTTTGGTTCATTGCGCTATCTCTAATAGCAACCGAGATATCACCAGATATATATTGGATTTTCCCCTGAACCTGAGTGTCCGGCCCCATGAGACTGTGGTTTTCTCAGCCCCTGGTGGTCCGAGGTCGTTCCCGCTGCACAGGTTCATGCGCCAGGGTCTCCTACAGACAATGCACATTGATTTATTGCGCTATCTGTAATAGCACCCGAGATATCACCAGATCTATATTGGATTTTCCCCTGACCCTGAGTGTCCGGCCCCATGAGATTGTGGTTTTCTCGGCCCCTGGTGGTCCGAGGTCGTTCTCGTTGCACAGATTCATGCGCCAGGGCCTCCTGCAGATAATTCACTTTGGTTTATTGCGCTATCTGTAATAGCACCCGAGATATCAGCAGATATATATTGGATTTTTCACTGACCCTGAGTGTCCGGCCCCATGAGACGGTCGTTTTCTCGGCCCCTGGTGGTCCGAGGTCGTTCCCGCTGCACAGATTCATGCGCCAGGGCCTCCTGCAGATAATTCACTTTGGTTTATTGCGCTATCTCTAATAGCACCCGAGATATCACCAGATATATATTTGATTTTCTCCTGACCATGAGTGTCCGGCCCCATGAGACGGTGGTTTTCTCGGCCCCTGGAGGTCCGAGGTCGTTCCCGCTGCACAGATTCATGCGCCAGGGCCTCCTACAGACAATGCACTTTGATTTATTGCGCTATCTGTAATAGCACCCGAGATATCAGCAGATATATATTGGATTTTTCACTGCCCTGAGTGTCCGGCCCCATGAGACGGTCGTTTTCTCGGCCCCTGGTGATCCGAGGTCGTTCCCGCTGCACAGATTCATGCGCCAGGGCCTCCTGCAAATAATTCACTTTGGTTTATTGCGCTATCTCTAATAGCACCCGAGATATCACCAGATATATATTGGATTTTCCCCTGACCCTGAGTGTCCGGCCCAATGAGACTGTGGTTTTCTCGGCCCCTGGTGGTCCGAGGTCGTTCCCGCTGCACAGATTCATGCGCCAGGGCCTCCTACAGACAATGCACTTTGGTTTATTGCGCTATCTCTAATAGCACCCGAGATATCACCAGATATATATTGGATTTTTCACTGAACCTGAGTGTCCGGCCCCATGAGACGGTGGTTTTCTCGGTCCCTGGTGTTCCGAGGTCGTTCCCGCTGCACAGATTCATGCGCCAGGGCCTCCTACAGACAATGCACTTTGATTTATTGCGCTACCTGTAATAGCACCCGAGATATCGCCAGATATATATTGGATTTTACCCTGACCCTGAGTGTCCGGCCCCATGAGACAGTGGTTTTTTCGGCCCCTGGTGGTCCGAGGTCGTTCCCGCTGCACAGTTTCATGCGCCAGGGCCTCCTGCAGATAATTCACTTTGGTTTATTGCGCTATCTCTAATAGCACCCGAGATATCAGCAGATATATATTGGATTTTTCACTGACCCTGAGTGACCGGCCCCATGAGACTGTGGTTTTCTCGGCCCCTGGTGGTCCGAGGTCGTTCCCGCTGCACAGATTCATGCGCCAGGGCCTCCTACAAGTAATGCACTTTGATTTATTGCGCTATCTGTAATAGCACCCGAGATATCACCAGATATATATTTGATTTTCCCCTGACCATGAGTGTCCGGCCCCATGAGACGGTGGTTTTCTCGGCCCCTGGAGGTCCGAGGTCGTTCCCGCTGCACAGATTCATGCGCCAGGGCCTCCTACAGACAATGCACTTTGATTTACTGCGCTATCTGTAATAGCACCCGAGATATCAGCAGATATATATTGGATTTTTCACTGACCCTGAGTGTCCGGCCCCATGAGACGGTCGTTTTCTCGGCCCCTGGTGATCCGAGGTCGTTCCCGCTGCACAGATTCATGCGCCAGGGCCTCCTGCAAATAATTCACTTTGGTTTATTGCGCTATCTCTAATAGCACCCGAGATATCAGCAGATATATATTGGATTTTTCACTGACCCTGAGTGACCGGCCCCATGAGACTGTGGTTTTCTCGGCCCCTGGTGGTCCGAGGTCGTTCCCGCTGCACAGATTCATGCGCCAGGGCCTCCTACAGACAATGCACTTTGATTTATTGCGCTATCTGTAATAGCACCCGAGATATCAGCAGATATATATTGGATTTTTCACTGACCCTGAGTGTCCGGCCCCATGGGACGGTCGTTTTCTCGGCCCCTGGTGGTCCGAGGTCGTTCCCGCTGCACAGATTCATGCGCCAGGGCCTCCTGCAGATAATTCACTTTGGTTTATTGCGCTATCTGTAATAGCACCCGAGATATCACCAGATATATATTGGATTTTCCCCTGACCCTGATTGCCCGGCTCCATGAGACTGTGGTTTTCTCGGCCCCTGGTGGTCCGAGGTCGTTCCCGCTGCACAGATTCATGCGCCAGGGCCTCCTGCAGATAATTCACTTTGATTTATTGCGCTATCTGTAATAGCACCCGAGATATCACCAGATATATATTGGATTTTCCCCTGACCCTGAGTGTCCGGCGCCATGAGACGGTGGTTTTCTCGGCCCCTGGTGGTCCGAGGTCGTTCCCTCTGCACAGATTCATGCGCCAGGGCCTCCTACAGACAATGCACTTTGATTTATTGTGCTATCTGTAATATAACCCGAGATATCACCAGATATATATTGGATTTTTCCCTGACCCTGAGTGTCCGGCCCCATGAGACGGTTGTTGTCTCGGCCCCTGGTGGTCCGAAATCGTTCCCTCTGCACAGATTCATGCGCCAGGGCCTCCTACAGACAATGCACTTTGATTTATTGTGCTATCTGTAATATAACTCGAGATATCACCAGATATATATTGGATTTTTCCCTGACCCTGAGTGTCCGGCCCCATGAGACTGTGGTTTTCTCGGCCCCTGGTGGTTCGAGGTCGTTCCCGCTGCCCAGATACATGCGCCAGGGCCTCCTCCAGACAATGCACTTTGATTTATTGCGCTATCTGTAATAGGACCCGAGATATCACCAGATATATATTGGATTTTCCCCAGACCCTGAGTGTCCGGCCGCATGAGACTGTAGTTTTCTCGGCCCCTGGTGGTCCGAGGTCGTTCCCGCTGCACAGAGTCATGCGCCAGGGCCTCCTACAGACAATGCACTTTGATTTATTGCGCTATCTGTAATAGCACCCGAGATATCACCAGATATATATTGGATTTTTCGCTGACCCAGAGTGTCCGGCCCCATGAGACGGTGGTTTTCTCGGCCCCTGGTGGTCCGAGGTCGTTCCCGCTGGACAGGTTCATGCGCCAGGGTCTCCTACAGACAATGCACTTTGATTTATTGCGCTATCTGTAATAGCACCCGAGATATCACCACATATATATTGGATTTTCCCCTGACCTTGAGTGTCCGGCCCCATGAGACTGTGGTTTTCTCGGTCCCTGGAGGTCCGAGAACGTTCCCGCTGCACAGGTTCATGCGCCAGGGTCTCCTACAGACAATGCACTTTGATTTATTGCGCTATCTGTAACAGCACCCGAGATATCAGCAGATATATATTGGATTTTTCACTGACCCTGAGTGTCCTGCCCCATGAGACGGTGGTTTTCTCGGCCCCTGGTATTCCGAGGTCGTTCCCGCTGCACAGATGCATGCGGCAGGGCCTCCTGCAGATAAGTCACTTTGGTTTATTGCGCTATCTCTAATAGCACCCGAGATATCACCAGATATATATTGGATTTTCCCCTGACCCTGAGTGTCCGGCCCCATTAGACTGTGGTTTTCTCGGCCCCTGGTGGTCCGAGGTCGTTCCCGCTGCCCAGATTCATGAGCCAGGGCCTCCTGCAGATAATTCACTTTGGTTTATTGCGCTGTATCTAATAGCACCCGAGATATCACCAGATATATATTGGATTTTCCCCTGACCCTGAGTGTCCGGCCCCATGAGACTGTGGTTTTCTCGGCCCCTGGTGGTTCGAGGTCGTTCCCGCTGCCCAGATACATGCGCCAGGGCCTCCTCCAGACAATGCACTTTGATTTATTGCGCTATCTGTAATAGCACCCGACATATCACCAGATATATATAGCATTTTTCCCTGACCCTGAGTGTCCGGCCCCATGAGACGGTGGTTTTCTCGGCCCCTGGTGGTCCGAGGTTGTTCCCGCTGCAGAGATTCATGCGCCAGGGCCTCCTACAGACAATGCACTTTGATTTATTGCTCTATCTGTAATAGCACCCGAGATATCACCAGATATATATTGGATTTTCCCCTGACCCTGAGTGTTCGGCCCCATGAGACTGTGGTTTTCTCGGCCCCTGGTGGTGCGAGGTCGTTCCCGTTGCACAGATTCATGCGCCAGGGCCTGCTGCAGATAATTCACTTTGGTTTATTGCCCTATCTCTAATAGCACCCGAGATATTACCAGATATATATTGGATTTTCCCCTGACCCTGAGTGTCCGGCCCCATGAGACTGTGGTTTTCTCGGCCCCTGGTGGTCCGAGGTCGTTCCCGCTGCCCAGATTCATGCGCCAGGGCCTCGTCCAGACAATCCACTTTGATTTATTGTGCTATCTGTAATAGCACCCGACATATCACCAGATATATATTGCATTTTTCCCTGACCCTGAGTGTCTGGCCCCATGAGACGGTGGTTTTCTCGGCCCCTGGTGGTCCGAGGTCGTTCCCGCTGCACAGATGCATGGGCCAGTGCCTCCTGCAGATAATTCACTTTGATTTATTGTGCTATCTGTAATATAACCCGAGATATCACCAGATATATATTGGATTTTTCCCTGACCCTGAGTGTCCGGCCCCATGAGACGGTTGTTGTCTCGGCCCCTGGTGGTCCGACGTCGTTCCCGCTGCACAGATTCTTGCGCCAGGGCCTCCTGCAGATAATTCACTTTGGTTTATTACGCTATCGCTAATAGCACCCGAGATATCACCAGATATATATTGGATTTTCCCCAGACCCTGAGTGTCCGGCCGCATGAGACTGTAGTTTTCTCGGCCCCTGGTGGTCCGAGGTCGTTCCCGCTGCACAGATTCATGCGCCAGGGCCTCCTACAGACAATGCACTTTGGTTTATTACGCTATCTCTAATAGCACCCGAGATATCACCAGATATATATTGGATTTTCCCCAGACCCTGAGTGCCCGGCCCCATGAGACGGTGGTTTTCTCGGCCCCTGGTGATCCGAGGTCGTTCCCGCTGCCACAGATGCATGCGCCAGGGCCTCCTGCAGATAATTCACTTTGATTTATCGCGCTATCTCTAATAGCACCCGAGATATCACCAGATCTATATTGGATTTTCCCTTGACCCTGAGTGTCCGGCCCCATGAGACGGTCGTTTTCTCGGCCCCTGGTGGTCCGAGGTCGTTCCCTCTGCACAGATTCATGCGCCAGGGCCTCCTACAGACAATGCACTTTGATTTATTGCGCTATCTGTAATAGCACCCGAGATATCACCAGATATATATTGGATTTTACCCTGACCGTGAGAGTCCGGCCCCATGAGACTGTGGTTTTTTCGGCCCCTGGTGGTCCGAGGTCGTTCCCGCTGCACAGATTCATGCGACAGGGCCACCTACAGATAATGCACTTTGATTTATTGCGCTATCTGTAATAGCACCCGAGATAACACCAGATACATATTGGATTTTACCCTGACCCTGAGTGTCCGGCCCCTTGAGACGGTGGTTGTCTCGGCCCCTGGAGGTCCGAGGACGTTCCCGCTGCACAGATTCATGCGCCAGGGCCTCCTGCAGATAATTCACTTTGGCTTATTGCGCTATCTCTAATGGCACCCGAGATATCACCAGATATATACTGGATTTTACCCTGACCCTGAGTGTCCGGCCCCATGAGACTGTGCTTTTCTCGGCCCCTGGTGGTCCGAGGTCGTTCCCGCTGAACAGATTCATGCGCCAGTACCTCCTACAGACAATGCACTTTGATTTATTGCGCTATCTGTAATAGCACCCGACATATCACCAGATATATATTGGATTTTACCCTGACCCTGAGTGTCCGGCCCCATGAGACGGTCGTTGTCTCGGCCCCTGGTGGTCCGAGGTCGTTCCCGTTGCACAGATTCATGCGCCAGGGCCTCCTGCAGATAATTCACTTTGGTTTATTGCGCTATCTGTAATAGCACCCGAGATATCACCAGATCTATATTGGATTTTCCCCTGACCCTGAGTGTCCGACCCCATGAGACTGTGGTTTTCTCGGCCCCTGGTGGTCCGAGGTCGTTCCCGTTGCACAGATTCATGCGCCAGGGACTCCTGCAGATAATTCACTTTGGTTTATTGCGCTATCTCTAATAGCACCCGAGATATCACCAGATATATATTGGATTTTTCACTGACCCTGAGCGTCCGCCCCCATGAGACGGTCGTTTTCTCGGCCCCTGGTGGTCCGAGGTCGTTCCCGCTGCACAGGTTCATGCGCCAGGGTCTCCTACAGACAATGCACTTTGATTTATTGCGCTATCTGTAATAGCACCCGAGATATCACCAGATCTATATTGGATTTTCCCCTGACCCTGAGTATCCGGCCCCATGAGACGGTAGTTTTCTCGGCCCCTGGTGATCCGAGGTCGTTCCCGTTGCACAGATTCATGCGCCAGGGCCTCCTGCAGATAATTCTCTTTGGTTTATTGCGCTATCTCCAATAGCACCCGAGATATCACCAGATATATATTGGATTTTCCCCTGACCCTGAGTGTCCGGCCCCATGAGACTGTGGTTTTCTCGGCCCCTGGTGGTCCGAGGTCGTTCCCGTTGCACAGATTCATGCGCCAGGGCCCCCTGCAGATAATTCACTTTGGTTTATTGCGCTGTCTCTAATAGCACCCGAGATATCACCAGATATATATTGGATTTTTCACTGACCCTGAGGGTCCGGCCCCATGAGGCGGTCGTTTTCTCGGCCCCTGGTGGTCCGAGGTCGTTCCCGCTGCACAGAATCATGCGCCAGGGCCTCCTACAGACAATGCACTTTGATTTATTGCGCTATCTGTAATAGCACCCGAGATATCACCAGATATATATTGGATTTTACCCTGACCCTGCGTGTCCGGCCCCATGAGACTGTGGTTTTTTCGGCCCCTGGTGGTCCGAGGTCGTTCCCGCTGCACAGATTCATGCGCCAGGGCCTCCTACAGACAATGCACTTTGGTTTATTGCGCTGTCTCTAATAGCACCCGAGATATCACCAGATATATATTGGATTTTTCACTGACCCTGAGGGTCCGGCCCCATGAGGCGGTCGTTTTCTCGGCCCCTGGTGGTCCGAGGTCGTTCCCGCTGCACAGATTCATGCGCCAGGACCTCCTACAGACAATGCACTTTGATTTATTGCGCTATCTGTAATAGCACCCGACATATCACCAGATATATATTGGATTTTACCCTGACCCTGAGTGTCCGGCCCCATGAGACGGTCGTTGTCTCGGCCCCTGGTGGTCCGAGGTCGTTCCCGTTGCACAGATTCATGCGCCAGGGCCTCCTGCAGATAATTCACTTTGGTTCATTGCGCTATCTGTAATAGCACCCGAGATATCACCAGATCTATATTGGATTTTCCCCTGACCCTGAGTGTCCGACCCCATGAGACTGTGGTTTTCTCGGCCCCTGGTGGTCCGAGGTCGTTCCCGTTGCACAGATTCATGCGCCAGGGACTCCTGCAGATAATTCACTTTGGTTTATTGCGCTATCTCTAATAGCACCCGAGATATCACCAGATATATATTGGATTTTTCACTGACCCTGAGCGTCCGGCCCCATGAGACGGTCGTTTTCTCGGCCCCTGGTGGTCCGAGGTCGTTCCCGCTGCACAGGTTCATGCGCCAGGGTCTCCTACAGACAATTCACTTTGATTTATTGCGCTATCTCTGATAGCACCCGAGATATCACCAGATATATATTGGATTTTCCCCTGACCCTGAGTGTCCAGCCCAATGAGACTATGGTTTTCTCGGCCCCTGGTGGTCCGCGGTCGTTCCCGCTGCACAGATTCATGCGCCAGGGCCTCCTGCAGATAATTCACTTTGGTTTATTGCGCTATCTCTAATAGCACCCGAGATATCACCAGATATATATTGGATTTTACCCTGACCCTGAGTGTCCGGCCCCATGAGACTGTGCTTTTCTCGGCCCCTGGTGGTCCGCGGTCGTTCCCGCTGCACAGATTCATGCGCCAGGGCCTCCTGCAGATAATTCACTTTCGTTTATTGCGCTATCTCTAATAGCACCCGAGACATCACCAGATATATATTGGATTTTTCCCTTACCCTGAGTGTCCGGCCCCATGAGACGGTGGTTTTCTCGGCCCCTGGTGGTCCTAGGTCGTTCCCGCTGCACAGATGCATGCGCCAGGGCCTCCTGCAGATAATTCCCTTTGGCTTATTGCGCTATCTCTAATAGCACCCGAGATATCACCAGATATATATTGGATTTTCCCCTGACCCTGAGTGTCCGGCCCCATGAGACTGTGGTTTTCTCGGCCCCTGGTGGTCCGAGGTCGTTCCCGTTGCACAGATTCATGCGCCAGGGCCCCCTGCAGATAATTCACTTTGGTTTATTGCGCTGTCTCTAATAGCACCCGAGATATCACCAGATATATATTGGATTTTTCACTGACCCTGAGGGTCCGGCCCCATGAGGCGGTCGTTTTCTCGGCCCCTGGTGGTCCGAGGTCGTTCCCGCTGCACAGAATCATGCGCCAGGGCCTCCTACAGACAATGCACTTTGATTTATTGCGCTATCTGTAATAGCACCCGAGATATCACCAGATATATATTGGATTTTACCCTGACCCTGCGTGTCCGGCCCCATGAGACTGTGGTTTTTTCGGCCCCTGGTGGTCCGAGGTCGTTCCCGCTGCACAGATTCATGCGCCAGGGCCTCCTACAGACAATGCACTTTGGTTTATTGCGCTGTCTCTAATAGCACCCGAGATATCACCAGATATATATTGGATTTTTCACTGACCCTGAGGGTCCGGCCCCATGAGGCGGTCGTTTTCTCGGCCCCTGGTGGTCCGAGGTCGTTCCCGCTGCACAGATTCATGCGCCAGGACCTCCTACAGACAATGCACTTTGATTTATTGCGCTATCTGTAATAGCACCCGACATATCACCAGATATATATTGGATTTTACCCTGACCCTGAGTGTCCGGCCCCATGAGACGGTCGTTGTCTCGGCCCCTGGTGGTCCGAGGTCGTTCCCGTTGCACAGATTCATGCGCCAGGGCCTCCTGCAGATAATTCACTTTGGTTCATTGCGCTATCTGTAATAGCACCCGAGATATCACCAGATCTATATTGGATTTTCCCCTGACCCTGAGTGTCCGACCCCATGAGACTGTGGTTTTCTCGGCCCCTGGTGGTCCGAGGTCGTTCCCGTTGCACAGATTCATGCGCCAGGGACTCCTGCAGATAATTCACTTTGGTTTATTGCGCTATCTCTAATAGCACCCGAGATATCACCAGATATATATTGGATTTTTCACTGACCCTGAGCGTCCGGCCCCATGAGACGGTCGTTTTCTCGGCCCCTGGTGGTCCGAGGTCGTTCCCGCTGCACAGATGCATGCGCCAGGGCCTCCTACAGACAATTCACTTTGATTTATTGCGCTATCTCTGATAGCACCCGAGATATCACCAGATATACATTGGATTTTCCCCTGACCCTGAGTGTCCGGCCCAATGAGACTATGGTTTTCTCGGCCCCTGGTGGTCCGCGGTCGTTCCCGCTGCACAGATTCATGCGCCAGGGCCTCCTGCAGATAATTCACTTTGGTTTATTGCGCTATCTCTAATAGCACCCGAGATATCACCAGATATATATTGGATTTTACCCTGACCCTGAGTGTCCGGCCCCATGAGACTGTGCTTTTCTCGGCCCCTGGTGGTCCGCGGTCGTTCCCGCTGCACAGATTCATGCGCCAGGGCCTCCTGCAGATAATTCACTTTCGTTTATTGCGCTATCTCTAATAGCACCCGAGACATCACCAGATATATATTGGATTTTTCCCTTACCCTGAGTGTCCGGCCCCATGAGACGGTGGTTTTCTCGGCCCCTGGTGGTCCTAGGTCGTTCCCGCTGCACAGATGCATGCGCCAGGGCCTCCTGCAGATAATTCCCTTTGGCTTATTGCGCTATCTCTAATAGCACCCGAGATATCACCAGATATATATTGGATTTTCCCCTGACCCTGAGTGTCCGGCCCCATGAGACTGTGGTTTTCTCGGCCCCTGGTGGTCCGAGGTCGTTCCCGTTGCACAGATTCATGCGCCAGGGCCCCCTGCAGATAATTCACTTTCGTTTATTGCGCTATCTCTAATAGCACCCGAGACATCACCAGATATATATTGGATTTTACCCTGACCCTGATTGTCCGGCCCCATGAGACTGTGGTTTTTTCGGCCCCTGGTGGTCCGAGGTCGTTCCCGCTGCACAGATTTATGCGCCAGGGCCTCCTACAGACAATGCACTTTGATTTATTGCGCTATCTGTAATAGCACCCGAGATATCAGCAGATATATATTGGATTTTTCACTGACCCTGAGTGTCCGGCCCCATGAGACGGTCGTTTTCTCGGCCCCTGGTGGTCCGAGGTCGTTCCAGCTGCACAGATTCATGCGCCAGGGCCTCCTGCAGATAATTCACTTTGGTTTATTGCGCTATCTCTAATAGCACCCGAGATATCACCAGATATATATTGGATTTTCCCCTGACCCTGAGTGTCCGGCCCCATGAGACTGTGGTTTTCTCGGCCCCTGGTGGTCCGAGGTCGTTCCCGCTGCACAGATTCATGCGCCAGGGCCTCCTACAGACAATGCACTCCGATTTATTACGCTATCTCTAATAGCACCCGAGATATCACCAGATATATATTGGATTTTACCCTGACCCTGAGTGTCCGGCCCCATGAGACTGTGCTTTTCTCGGCCCCTGGTGGTCCGAGGTCGTTCCCGCTGAACAGATTCATACGCCAGGACCTCCTACAGACAATGCACTTTGATTTATTGCGCTATCTGTAATAGCACCCGACATATCACCAGATATATATTGGATTTTACCCTGACCCTGAGTGTCCGGCCCCATGAGACGGTCGTTGTCTTGGCCCCTGGCGGTCCGAGGACGTCCCCGCTGCACAGATTCATGCGCCAGGGCCTCCTACAGGTAATGCACTTTGATTTATTGTGCTATCTGTAATAGCGCCCGAGATATCACCAGATCTATATTCGATTTTCCCCTGACCCTGAGTGTCCGGCCCCATGAGACTGTGGTTTTCTCGGCCCCTGGTGGTCCGAGGTCGTTCCCGTTGCACAGATTCATGCGCCAGGGCCTCCTGCAGATAATTCACTTTGGTTTATTGCGCTATCTGTAATAGCACCCGAGATATCACCAGATCTATATTGGATTTTCCCCTGACCCTGAGTGTCCGACCCCATGAGACTGTGGTTTTCTCGGCCCCTGTTGGTCCGAGGTCGTTCCCGTTGCACAGATTCATGCGCCAGGGACTCCTGCAGATAATTCACTTTCGTTTATTGCGCTATCTCTAATAGCACCCGAGATATCACCAGATATATATTGGATTTTTCACTGACCCTGAGCGTCCGGCCCCATGAGACGGTCGTTTTCTCGGCCCCTGGTGGTCCGAGGTCGTTCCCGCTGCACAGGTTCATGCGCCAGGGTCTCCTACAGACAATGCACTTTGATTTATTGCGCTATCTGTAATAGCACCCGAGATATCACCAGATCTATATTGGATTTTCCCCTGACCCTGAGTATCCGGCCCCATGAGACGGTAGTTTTCTCGGCCCCTGGTGATCCGAGGTCGTTCCCGCTGCACACATTCATGCGCCAGGGCCTCCTGCAGATAATTCACTTTCGTTTATTGCGCTATCTCTAATAGCACCCGAGACATCACCAGATATATATTGGATTTTTCCCTTACCCTGAGTGTCCGGCCCCATGAGACGGCGGTTTTCTCGGCCCCTGGTGGTCCTAGGTCGTTCCCGCTGCACAGATGCATGCGCCAGGGCCTCCTGCAGATAATTCCCTTTGGCTTATTGCGCTATCTCTAATAGCGCCCGAGATATCACCAGATATATATTGGATTTTTCACTGACCCTGAGCGTCCGGCCCCATGAGACTGTGGTTTTCTCGGCCCCTGGTGGTCCGAGGTCGTTCCCGCTGCACAGGTTCATGCGCCAGGGTCTCCTACAGACAATGCACTTTGATTTATTGCGCTATCTGTAATAGCACCCGAGATATCACCACATATATATTGGATTTTTCACTGACCCTGAGTGTCCGGCCCCATGAGACGGTGGTTTTCTCGGTCCCTGGTGTTCCGAGGTCGTTCCCGCTGCACAGATTCATGCGCCAGGGCCTCCTACAGACAATGCACTTTGATTTATTGCGCTATCTCTAATAGCACCCGAGATATCACCAGATATATATTGGATTTTCCCCTGACCCTGAGTGTCCGGCCCCATGAGACTATGGTTTTCTCGGCCCCTGGTGGTCCGAGGTCGTTCCCGTTGCACAGATTCATGCGCCAGGGCCTCCTGCAGATAACTCACTTTGGTTTATTGCGCTATCTCTAATAGCACCCGAGATATCACCAGATATATATTGGATTTTTCCCTGACCCTGAGTGTCCGGCCCCATGAGACGGTGGTTTTCTCGGCCCCTGGTGGTCCGCGGTCGTTCCCGCTGCACAGATTCATGCGCCAGGGCCTCCTGCAGATAATTCACTTTGGTTTATTGCGCTATCTCTAATAGCACCCGAGATATCACCAGATATATATTGGATTTTACCCTGACCCTGAGTGTCCGGCCCCATGAGACTGTGCTTTTCTCGGCCCCTGGTGGTCCGCGGTCGTTCCCGCTGCACAGATTCATGCGCCAGGGCCTCCTGCAGATAATTCACTTTCGTTTATTGCGCTATCTCTAATAGCACCCGAGACATCACCAGATATATATTGGATTTTTCCCTTACCCTGAGTGTCCGGCCCCATGAGACGGTGGTTTTCTCGGCCCCTGGTGGTCCTAGGTCGTTCCCGCTGCACAGATGCATGCGCCAGGGCCTCCTGCAGATAATTCCCTTTGGCTTATTGCGCTATCTCTAATAGCACCCGAGATATCACCAGATATATATTGGATTTTCCCCTGACCCTGAGTGTCCGGCCCCATGAGACTGTGGTTTTCTCGGCCCCTGGTGGTCCGAGGTCGTTCCCGTTGCACAGATTCATGCGCCAGGGCCCCCTGCAGATAATTCACTTTCGTTTATTGCGCTATCTCTAATAGCACCCGAGACATCACCAGATATATATTGGATTTTACCCTGACCCTGATTGTCCGGCCCCATGAGACTGTGGTTTTTTCGGCCCCTGGTGGTCCGAGGTCGTTCCCGCTGCACAGATTTATGCGCCAGGGCCTCCTACAGACAATGCACTTTGATTTATTGCGCTATCTGTAATAGCACCCGAGATATCAGCAGATATATATTGGATTTTTCACTGACCCTGAGTGTCCGGCCCCATGAGACGGTCGTTTTCTCGGCCCCTGGTGGTCCGAGGTCGTTCCAGCTGCACAGATTCATGCGCCAGGGCCTCCTGCAGATAATTCACTTTGGTTTATTGCGCTATCTCTAATAGCACCCGAGATATCACCAGATATATATTGGATTTTCCCCTGACCCTGAGTGTCCGGCCCCATGAGACTGTGGTTTTCTCGGCCCCTGGTGGTCCGAGGTCGTTCCCGCTGCACAGATTCATGCGCCAGGGCCTCCTACAGACAATGCACTCTGATTTATTACGCTATCTCTAATAGCACCCGAGATATCACCAGATATATATTGGATTTTACCCTGACCCTGAGTGTCCGGCCCCATGAGACTGTGCTTTTCTCGGCCCCTGGTGGTCCGAGGTCGTTCCCGCTGAACAGATTCATACGCCAGGACCTCCTACAGACAATGCACTTTGATTTATTGCGCTATCTGTAATAGCACCCGACATATCACCAGATATATATTGGATTTTACCCTGACCCTGAGTGTCCGGCCCCATGAGACGGTCGTTGTCTTGGCCCCTGGCGGTCCGAGGACGTCCCCGCTGCACAGATTCATGCGCCAGGGCCTCCTACAGGTAATGCACTTTGATTTATTGTGCTATCTGTAATAGCGCCCGAGATATCACCAGATCTATATTCGATTTTCCCCTGACCCTGAGTGTCCGGCCCCATGAGACTGTGGTTTTCTCGGCCCCTGGTGGTCCGAGGTCGTTCCCGTTGCACAGATTCATGCGCCAGGGCCTCCTGCAGATAATTCACTTTGGTTTATTGCGCTATCTGTAATAGCACCCGAGATATCACCAGATCTATATTGGATTTTCCCCTGACCCTGAGTGTCCGACCCCATGAGACTGTGGTTTTCTCGGCCCCTGTTGGTCCGAGGTCGTTCCCGTTGCACAGATTCATGCGCCAGGGACTCTTGCAGATAATTCACTTTCGTTTATTGCGCTATCTCTAATAGCACCCGAGATATCACCAGATATATATTGGATTTTTCACTGACCCTGAGCGTCCGGCCCCATGAGACGGTCGTTTTCTCGGCCCCTGGTGGTCCGAGGTCGTTCCCGCTGCACAGGTTCATGCGCCAGGGTCTCCTACAGACAATGCACTTTGATTTATTGCGCTATCTGTAATAGCACCCGAGATATCACCAGATCTATATTGGATTTTCCCCTGACCCTGAGTATCCGGCCCCATGAGACGGTAGTTTTCTCGGCCCCTGGTGATCCGAGGTCGTTCCCGCTGCACAGATTCATGCGCCAGGGCCTCCTGCAGATAATTCACTTTCGTTTATTGCGCTATCTCTAATAGCACCCGAGACATCACCAGATATATATTGGATTTTTCCCTTACCCTGAGTGTCCGGCCCCATGAGACGGCGGTTTTCTCGGCCCCTGGTGGTCCTAGGTCGTTCCCGCTGCACAGATGCATGCGCCAGGGCCTCCTGCAGATAATTCCCTTTGGCTTATTGCGCTATCTCTAATAGCGCCCGAGATATCACCAGATATATATTGGATTTTTCACTGACCCTGAGCGTCCGGCCCCATGAGACTGTGGTTTTCTCGGCCCCTGGTGGTCCGAGGTCGTTCCCGCTGCACAGGTTCATGCGCCAGGGTCTCCTACAGACAATGCACTTTGATTTATTGCGCTATCTGTAATAGCACCCGAGATATCACCACATATATATTGGATTTTTCACTGACCCTGAGTGTCCGGCCCCATGAGACGGTGGTTTTCTCGGTCCCTGGTGTTCCGAGGTCGTTCCCGCTGCACAGATTCATGCGCCAGGGCCTCCTACAGACAATGCACTTTGATTTATTGCGCTATCTCTAATAGCACCCGAGATATCACCAGATATATATTGGATTTTCCCCTGACCCTGAGTGTCCGGCCCCATGAGACTATGGTTTTCTCGGCCCCTGGTGGTCCGAGGTCGTTCCCGTTGCACAGATTCATGCGCCAGGGCCTCCTGCAGATAACTCACTTTGGTTTATTGCGCTATCTCTAATAGCACCCGAGATATCACCAGATATATATTGGATTTTTCCCTGACCCTGAGTGTCCGGCCCCATGAGACGGTGGTTTTCTCGGCCCCTGGTGGTCCGCGGTCGTTCCCGCTGCACAGATTCATGCGCCAGGGCCTCCTGCAGATAATTCACTTTCGTTTATTGCGCTATCTCTAATAGCACCCGAGACATCACCAGATATATATTGGATTTTTCCCTTACCCTGAGTGTCCGGCCCCATGAGACGGTGGTTTTCTCGGCCCCTGGTGGTCCTAGGTCGTTCCCGCTGCACAGATGCATGCGCCAGGGCCTCCTGCAGATAATTCCCTTTGGCTTATTGCGCTATCTCTAATAGCGCCCGAGATATCACCAGATATATATTGGATTTTTCCCTGACCCTGAGTGTCCGGCCCCATGAGACTGCGGTTTTCTCGGCCCCTGGTGGTCCGAGGTCGTTCCCGCTGCACACATTCATGCGCCAGGGCCTCCTACAGACAATGCACTTTGATTTATTGCTCTATCTGTAATAGCACCCGAGATATCACCAGATATATATTGGATTTTCCCCTGACCCTGAGTGTCCGGCCCCATGAGACTGTGGTTTTCTCGGCCCCTGGTGGTCCGGGGTCGTTCCCGCTGCACAGATTCATGCGCCAGGGCCTCCTACAGACAATGCACTTTGATTTATTGCGCTATCTGTAATAGCACCCGAGATATCACCAGATATATATTGGATTTTTCCCTGACCCTGAGTGTCCGGCCCCATGAGACGGTGGATGTCTCGGCCCCTGATGGTCCGAGATCGTTCCCGCTGCACAGATTCATGCGCCAGCGCCTCCTGCAGACAATTCACTTTGGTTTATTGCGCTATCTCTAATAGCACCCGAGATATCACCAGATATATATTGGATTTTCCCCTGACCCTGAGTGTCCGGCTCCATGAGACTGTGGTTTTCTCGGCCCCTGGTGGTCCGAGGTCGTTCCCGCTGCACAGATTCATGCGCCAGGGCCTCCTACAGACAATGCACTTTGATTTATTGCGCTATCTGTAATAGCTCCCGAGATATCAGCAGATATATATTGGATTTTTCACTGACCCTGAGTGTCCGGCCCCATGAGACGGTCGTTTTCTCGGCCCCTGGTGGTCCGCGGTCGTTCCCGCTGCACAGATTCATGCGCCAGGGCCCCCTGCAGATAATTCACTTTGGTTTATTGCGCTGTCTCTAAAAGCACCCGAAATATCACCAGATATATATTGGATTTTTCACTGACCCTGAGGGTCCGGCCCCATGAGGCGGTCGTTTTCTCGGCCCCTGGTGGTCCGAGGTCGTTCCCGCTGCACAGAATCATGCGCCAGGGCCTCCTACAGACAATGCACTTTGATTTATTGCGCTATCTGTAATAGCACCCGAGATATCACCAGATATATATTGGATTTTACCCTGACCCTGAGTGTCCGGCCCCATGAGACTGTGGTTTTTTCGGCCCCTGGTGGTCCGAGGTCGTTCCCGCTGCACAGATTCATGCGCCAGGGCCTCCTACAGACAATGCACTTTGATTTATTGCGCTATCTGTAATAGCACCCGAGATATCAGCAGATATATATTGGATTTTTCACTGACCCTGAGTGTCCGGCCCCATGAGACGGTCTTTTTCTCGGCCCCTGGTGGTCCGAGGTCGTTCCCGCTGCACAGATTCATGCGCCAGGGCCTCCTGCAGATAATTCACTTTGGTTTATTGCGCTATCTCTAATAGCACCCGAGATATCACCAGATATATATTGGATTTTCCCCTGACCCTGAGTGTCCGGCCCCATGAGACTGTGGTTTTCTCGGCCCCTGGTGGTCCGAGGTCGTTCCCGCTGCACGGATTCATGCGCCAGGGCCTCCTACAGACAATGCACTCTGATTTATTACGCTATCTCTAATAGCACCCGAGATATCAGCAGATATATATTGGATTTTTCACTGACCCTGAGTGTCCGGCCCCATGAGACGGTCGTTTTATCGGCCCCTGGTGGTCCGAGGTCGTTGCCGCTGCACAGATTCATGCGCCAGGGCCTCCTGCAGATAATTCACTTTGGTTTATTGCGCTATCTCTAATAGCACCCGAGATATCACCAGATATATATTGGATTTCACCCTGACCCTGAGTGTCCGGCCCCATGAGACTGTGCTTTTCTCGGCCCCTGGTGGTCCGAGGTCGTTCCCGCTGAACAGATTCATGCGCCAGGACCTCCTACAGACAATGCACTTTGATTTATTGCGCTATCTGTAATAGCACCCGGCATATCACCAGATATATATTGGATTTTACCCTGACCCTGAGTGTCCGGCCCCATGAGACGGTCGTTGTCTTGGCCCCTGGCGGTCCGAGGACGTCCCCGCTGCACAGATTCATGCGCCAGGGCCTCCTACAGGTAATGCACTTTGATTTATTGTGCTATCTGTAATAGCGCCCGAGATATCACCATATGTATATTGGATTTTCCCCTGACCCTGAGTGTCCGGCCCCATGAGACTGTGGTTTTCTCGGCCCCTGGTGGTCCGAGGTCGTTCCCGTTGCACAGATTCATGCGCCAGGGCCTCCTGCAGATAATTCACTTTGGTTTATTGCGCTATCTGTAATAGCACCCGAGATATCACCAGATCTATATTGGATTTTCCCCTGACCCTGAGTGTCCGACCCCATGAGACTGTGGTTTTCTCGGCCCCTGGTGGTCCGAGGTCGTTCCCGTTGCACAGATTCATGCGCCAGGGACTCCTGCAGATAATTCACTTTCGTTTATTGCGCTATCTCTAATAGCACCCGAGATATCACCAGATATATATTGGATTTTTCACTGACCCTGAGCGTCCGGCCCCATGAGACGGTCGTTTTCTCGGCCCCTGGTGGTCCGAGGTCGTTCCCGCTGCACAGGTTCATGCGCCAGGGTCTCCTACAGACAATGCACTTTGATTTATTGCGCTATCTGTAATAGCACCCGAGATATCACCAGATCTATATTGGATTTTCCCCTGACCCTGAGTATCCGGCCCCATGAGACGGTAGTTTTCTCGGCCCCTGGTGATCCGAGGTCGTTCCCGCTGCACAGATTCATGCGCCAGGGCCTCCTGCAGATAATTCACTTTGGTTTATTGCGCTATCTCTAATAGCACCCGAGATATCACCAGATATATATTGGATTTTCCCCTGACCCTGAGTGTCCGGCTCCATGAGATCTGTGGTTTTCTCGGCCCCTGGTGGTCCGAGGTCGTTCCCGCTGCACAGATTCATGCGCAAGGGCCTCCTGCAGATAATTCACTTTGGTTTATTGCGCTATGTGTAATAGCACCCGAGATATCACCAGATCTATATTGGATTTTCCCCTGACCCTGAGTGTCCGGCCCCATGAGACTGTGGTTTTCTCGGCCCCTGGTGGTCCGGGGTCGTTCCCGTTGCACAGATTCATGCGCCAGGGCCTCCTGCAGACAATTCACTTTGGTTTATTGCGCTATCTCTAATAGCACCCGAGATATCACCAGATATATATTGGATTTTTCCCCGACCCTGAGTGTCCGGCCCCATGAGACGGTGGTTTTCTCGGCCGCTGGTGGTCCGACGTCGTTCCCGCTGGCCAGATTCATGCGCCAGGGTCTCCTACAGACAATGCACTATGATTTATTGCGCTATCTGTAATAGCACCCGAGATATCACCAGATCTATATTGGATTTTCCCCTGACCCTGAGTATCCGGCCCCATGAGACTGTGGTTTTCTCGGCCCCTGGTGGTCCGAGTTCGTTCCCGTTGCACAGATTCATGCGCCAGGGCCTCCTGCAGATAATTCACTTTGGTTTATTGCTCTATCTGTAATAGCACCCGAGATATCACCAGATATATATTGGATTTTCCCCTGACCCTGAGTGTCCGGCCCCATGAGACTGTGGTTTTCTCGGCCCCTGGTGGTCCGAGGTCGATCCCGCTGCACGGATTCATGCGCCAGGGCCTCCTACAGACAATGCACTTTGATTTATTGCGCTATCTGTAATAGCATCCGAGATATCACCAGATATATATTGGATTTTTCCCTGACCCTGAGTGTCCGGCCCCATGAGACGGTGGATGTCTCGGCCCCTGATGGTCCGAGATCGTTCCCGCTGCACAGATTCATGCGCCAGGGCCTCCTGCAGACAATTCACTTTGGTTTATTGCGCTATCTCTAATAGCACCCGAGATATCACCAGATATATATTGGATTTTTCCCCGACCCTGAGTGTCGGGCCCCATGAGACTGTGGTTTTCTCGGCCCCTGGTGGTCCGAGGTCGTTCCCGCTGCACAGATTCATGCGCCAGGGCCTCCTACAGACAATGCACTTTGATTTATTGCGCTATCTGTAATAGCACCCGAGATATCACCAGATATATACTGGATTTTCCCCTGACCCTGAGTGTCCGGCCCCATGAGACTGTGGTTTTCTCGGCCCCTCGTGGTCCGAGGTCGTTCCCGCTTCACAGATTCATGCGCCAGGGCCTCCTACAGACAATGCACTTTGGTTTATTACGCTATCTCTAATAGGACCCGAGATATCACCAGATATATACTGGATTTTCCCCTGACCCTGAGTGTCCGGCCCCATGAGACGGTGGTTGTCTCGGCCCCGGGTGGTCCTAGGTCGTTCCCGCTGCACAGATTCATGCGACAGGGCCTCCTACAGACAATGCACTTTGATTTATTGCGCTATCTGTTATAGCACCCGAGATATCACCAGATCTATATTGGATTTTCCCCTGACCCTGAGTATCCGGCCCCATGAGACTGTGGTTTTTTCGGCCCCTGGTGGTCCGAGGTCGTTCCCGCTGCACAGATTCATGCGCCAGGGCCTCCTACAGACAATGCACTTTGATTTATTGCGCTATCTGTAATAGCACCCGAGATATCAGCAGATATATATTGGATTTTTCACTGACCCTGAGTGTCCGGCCCCATGAGACGGTCGTTTTCTCGGCCCCTGGTGGTCCGAGGTCGTTCCAGCTGCACAGATTCATGCGCCAGGGCCTCCTGCAGATAATTCACTTTGGTTTATTGCGCTATCTCTAATAGCACCCGAGATATCACCAGATATATATTGGATTTTCCCCTGACCCTGAGTGTCCGGCCCCATGAGACTGTGGTTTTCTCGGCCCCTGGTGGTCCGAGGTCGTTCCCGCTGCACAGATTCATGCGCCAGGGCCTCCTACAGACAATGCACTCTGATTTATTACGCTATCTCTAATAGCACCCGAGATATCACCAGATATATATTGGATTTTACCCTGACCCTGAGTGTCCGGCCCCATGAGACTGTGCTTTTCTCGGCCCCTGGTGGTCCGAGGTCGTTCCCGCTGAACAGATTCATACGCCAGGACCTCCTACAGACAATGCACTTTGATTTATTGCGCTATCTGTAATAGCACCCGACATATCACCAGATATATATTGGATTTTCCCCTGACCCTGAGTGTCCGGCCCCATGAGACGGTCGTTGTCTTGGCCCCTGGCGGTCCGAGGACGTCCCCGCTGCACAGATTCATGCGCCAGGGCCTCCTACAGGTAATGCACTTTGATTTATTGTGCTATCTGTAATAGCGCCCGAGATATCACCAGATCTATATTCGATTTTCCCCTGACCCTGAGTGTCCGGCCCCATGAGACTGTGGTTTTCTCGGCCCCTGGTGGTCCGAGGTCGTTCCCGTTGCACAGATTCATGCGCCAGGGCCTCCTGCAGATAATTCACTTTGGTTTATTGCGCTATCTGTAATAGCACCCGAGATATCACCAGATCTATATTGGATTTTCCCCTGACCCTGAGTGTCCGACCCCATGAGACTGTGGTTTTCTCGGCCCCTGTTGGTCCGAGGTCGTTCCCGTTGCACAGATTCATGCGCCAGGGACTCCTGCAGATAATTCACTTTCGTTTATTGCGCTATCTCTAATAGCACCCGAGATATCACCAGATATATATTGGATTTTTCACTGACCCTGAGCGTCCGGCCCCATGAGACGGTCGTTTTCTCGGCCCCTGGTGGTCCGAGGTCGTTCCCGCTGCACAGGTTCATGCGCCAGGGTCTCCTACAGACAATGCACTTTGATTTATTGCGCTATCTGTAATAGCACCCGAGATATCACCAGATCTATATTGGATTTTCCCCTGACCCTGAGTATCCGGCCCCATGAGACGGTAGTTTTCTCGGCCCCTGGTGATCCGAGGTCGTTCCCGCTGCACAGATTCATGCGCCAGGGCCTCCTGCAGATAATTCACTTTCGTTTATTGCGCTATCTCTAATAGCACCCGAGACATCACCAGATATATATTGGATTTTTCCCTTACCCTGAGTGTCCGGCCCCATGAGACGGCGGTTTTCTCGGCCCCTGGTGGTCCTAGGTCGTTCCCGCTGCACAGATGCATGCGCCAGGGCCTCCTGCAGATAATTTCCTTTGGCTTATTGCGCTATCTCTAATAGCGCCCGAGATATCACCAGATATATATATGATTTTTCACTGACCCTGAGCGTCCGGCCCCATGAGACTGTGGTTTTCTCGGCCCCTGGTGGTCCGAGGTCGTTCCCGCTGCACAGGTTCATGCGCCAGGGTCTCCTACAGACAATGCACTTTGATTTATTGCGCTATCTGTAATAGCACCCGAGATATCACCACATATATATTGGATTTTTCACTGACCCTGAGTGTCCGGCCCCATGAGACGGTGGTTTTCTCGGTCCCTGGTGTTCCGAGGTCGTTCCCGCTGCACAGATTCATGCGCCAGGGCCTCCTACAGACAATGCACTTTGATTTATTGCGCTATCTCTAATAGCACCCGAGATATCACCAGATATATATTGGATTTTTCACTGACCCTGAGTTTCCGGCCCCATGAGACGGTCGTTTTCTCGGCCCCTGGTGGTCCGAGGTCGTTCCCGCTGCACAGATTCATGCGCCAGGGCCTCCTGCAGATAATTCACTTTGGTTTATTGCGCTATCTCTAATAGCACCCGAGATATCACCAGATATATATTGGATTTTCCCCTGACCCTGAGTGTCCGGCTCCATGAGACTGTGGTTTTCTCGGCCCCTGGTGGTCCGAGGTCGTTCCCGCTGCACAGATTCATGCGCCAGGGCCTCCTACAGACAATGCACTTTGATTTATTGCGCTATCTGTAATAGCTCCCGAGATATCAGCAGATATATATTGGATTTTTCACTGACCCTGAGTGTCCGGCCCCATGAGACGGTCGTTTTCTCGGCCCCTGGTGGTCCGCGCTCGTTCCCGCTGCACAGATTCATGCGCGAGGGCCCCCTGCAGATAATTCACTTTGGTTTATTGCGCTGTCTCTAAAAGCACCCGAAATATCACCAGATATATATTGGATTTTTCACTGACCCTGAGGGTCCGGCCCCATGAGGCGGTCGTTTTCTCGGCCCCTGGTGGTCCGAGGTCGTTCCCGCTGCACAGAATCATGCGCCAGGGCCTCCTACAGACAATGCACTTTGATTTATTGCGCTATCTGTAATAGCACCCGAGATATCACCAGATATATATTGGATTTTACCCTGACCCTGAGTGTCCGGCCCCATGAGACTGTGGTTTTTTCGGCCCCTGGTGGTCCGAGGTCGTTCCCGCTGCACAGATTCATGCGCCAGGGCCTCCTACAGACAATGCACTTTGATTTATTGCGCTATCTGTAATAGCACCCGAGATATCAGCAGATATATATTGGATTTTTCACTGACCCTGAGTGTCCGGCCCCATGAGACGGTCTTTTTCTCGGCCCCTGGCGGTCCGAGGACGTCCCCGCTGCACAGATTCATGCGCCAGGGCCTCCTACAGGTAATGCACTTTGATTTATTGTGCTATCTGTAATAGCGCCCGAGATATCACCATATGTATATTGGATTTTCCCCTGACCCTGAGTGTCCGGCCCCATGAGACTGTGGTTTTCTCGGCCCCTGGTGGTCCGAGGTCGTTCCCGTTGCACAGATTCATGCGCCAGGGCCTCCTGCAGATAATTCACTTTGGTTTATTGCGCTATCTGTAATAGCACCCGAGATATCACCAGATCTATATTGGATTTTCCCCTGACCCTGAGTATCCGGCCCCATGAGACGGTAGTTTTCTCGGCCCCTGGTGATCCGAGGTCGTTCCCGCTGCACAGATTCATGCGCCAGGGCCTCCTGCAGATAATTCACTTTGGTTTATTGCGCTATCTCTAATAGCACCCGAGATATCACCAGATATATATTGGATTTTCCCCTGACCCTGAGTGTCCGGCTCCATGAGACTGTGGTTTTCTCGGCCCCTGGTGGTCCGAGGTCGTTCCCGCTGCACAGATTCATGCGCCAGGGCCTCGTACAGACAATGCACTTTGATTTATTGCGCTATCTGTAATAGCACCCGAGATATCAGCAGATATATATTGGATTTTTCACTGACCCTGCGTGTCCGGCCCCATGAGACGGTCGTTTTCTCGGCCCCTGGTGGTCCGCGGTCGTTCCCGCTGCACAGATTCATGCGCCAGGGCCTCCTGCAGATAATTCACTTTGGTTTATTGCGCTATCTCTAATAGCACCCGAGATATCACCAGATATATATTGGATTTTACCCTGACCCTGAGTGTCCGGCCCCATGAGACTGTGCTTTTCTCGGCCCCTGGTGGTCCGAGGTCGTTCCCGCTGCACAGATTCATGCGCCAGGGCCTCCTACAGACAATGCACTTTGATTTATTGCGCTATCTGTTATAGCACCCGAGATATCACCCGATATATATTGGATTTTACCCTGACCCTGAGTGTCCGGCCCCATGAGACGGTCGTTGTCTCGGCCCCTGGAGGTCCGAGGACGTTCCCGCTGCACAGATTCATGCGCCAGGGCCTCCTACAGGTAATGCACTTTGATTTATTGCGCTATCTGTAATAGCAGCCGAGATATCACCAGATCTATATTGGATTTTCCCCTGACCCGAGTGTCCGGCCCCATGAGACTGTGGTTTTCTCGGCCCCTGGTGGTCCGAGGACGTTCCCGTTGCAAAGATTCATGCGCAAGGGCCTCCTGCAGATAATTCACTTTGGTTTATTGCGCTATCTGTAATAGCACCCGAGATATCACCAGATCTATATTGGATTTTCCCCTGACCCTGAGTGTCCGGCCCCATGAGACTGTGGTTTTCTCGGCCCCTGGTGGTCCGGGGTCGTTCCCGTTGCACAGATTCATGCGCCAGGGCCTCCTGCAGATAATTCACTTTGGTTTATTGCGCTATCTCTAATAGCACCCGAGATATCACCAGATATATATTGGATTTTTCACTGACCCTGAGCGTCCGGCCCCATGAGACTGTGGTTTTCTCGGCCCCTGGTGGTCCGAGGTCGTTCCCGCTGCACAGGTTCATGCGCCAGGGTCTCCTACAGACAATGCACTTTGATTTATTGCGCTATCTGTAATAGCACCCGAGATATCACCACATATATATTGGATTTTTCACTGACCCTGAGTGTCCGGCCCCATGAGACGGTGGTTTTCTCGGTCCCTGGTGTTCCGAGGTCGTTCCCGCTGCACAGATTTATGCGCCAGGGCCTCCTACAGACAATGCACTTTGATTTATTGCGCTATCTCTAATAGCACCCGAGATATCACCAGATATATATTGGATTTTCCCCTGACCCTGAGTGTCCGGCCCCATGAGACTGTGGTTTTCTCGGCCCCTGGTGGTCCGAGGTCGTTCCCGCTGCACAGATTCATGCGCCAGGGCCTCCTACAGACAATGCACTTTGATTTATTGCGCTATCTGTTATAGCACCCGAGATATCACCAGATATATATTGGATTATACCCTGACCCTGAGTGTCCGGCCCCATGAGACGGTCGTTGTCTCGGCCCCTGGAGGTCCGAGGACGTTCCCGCTGCACAGATTCATGCGCCAGGGCCTCCTACAGGTAATGCACTTTGATTTATTGCGCTATCTGTAATAGCACCCGAGATATCACCAGATCTATATTGGATTTTCCACTGACCCTGAGTGTCCGGCCCCATGAGACTGTGGTTTTCTCGGCCCCTGGTGGTCCGAGGACGTTCCCGTTGCACAGATTCATGCGCCAGGGCCTCCTGCAGATAATTCACTTTGGTTTATTGCGCTATCTCTAATAGCACCCGAGATATCACCAGATATATATTGGATTTTACCCTGACCCTGAGCGTCCGGCCCCATGAGACGGTGGTTGTCTCGGCCCCAGGAGGTCCGAGGACGTTCCCGCTTGCACAGATTCATGCGCCAGGGCATCCTGCAGATAATTCACTTTGGTTTATTGCGCTATCTCTAATAGCACCCGAGATATCACCAGATATATACTGGATTTTCCCCTGACCCTGATTGTCCGGCCCCATGAGACTGAGGTTTTCTCGGCCCCTGGTGGTCCGAGGTCGTTCCCGCTGCACAGATTCATCCGCCAGCGCCTCCTACAGACAATGCACTTTGATTTATTGCGCTATCTGTAATAGCACCCGAGATATCACCAGATATATATTGGATTTTTCACTGACCCTGAGTGTCCGGCCCCATGAGACGGTGGTTGTCTCGGCCCCTGGGGGTCCGAGGACGTTCCCGCTGCACAGATTCATGCGCCAGGGCCTCCTGCAGATAATTCACTTTGGTTTATTGCGCTATCTCTAATAGCACCCGAGATATCAAGAGATATATACTGGATTTTCCCCTGACCCTGAGTGTCCGGCTCCATGGGACTGTGGTTTTCTCGGCCCCTGGTGGTCCGAGGTCGTTCCCGCTGCACAGATTCATGCGCCAGGGCCTCCTACAGACAATGCACTTTGATTTATTGCGCTATCTGTAATAGCACCCGAGATATCACCAGATATATATTGGATTTTTCACTGACCCTGAGCGTCCGGCCCCATGAGACGGTCGTTTTCTCGGGCCCTGGTGGTCCGAGGTCGTTCCCGCTGCACAGATTCATGCGCCAGGGCCTCCTACAGACAATGCACTTTGATTTATTGCGCTATCTGTAATAGCACCCGAGATATCACCAGATCTATATTGGATTTTCCCCTGACCCTGAGTATCCGGCCCCATGAGACTGTGGTTTTCTCGGCCCCTGGTGGTCCGAGGTCGTTCCCGTTGCACAGATTCCTGCGCCAGGGCCTCCTGCAGATAATTCACTTCGGTTTATTGCGCTATCTCTAATAGCACCCGAGATATCACCAGATATATATTGGATTTTTCACTGACCCTGAGCATCCGGCCCGATGAGACGGTCGTTTTCTCGGCCCCTGGTGGTCCGAGAACGTTCCCGCTGCACAGGTTCATGCGCCAGCGTCTCCTACAGACAATGCACTTTGATTTATTGCGCTATCTGTAATAGCACCCGAGATATCACCAGATATATATTGGATTTTTCACTGACCCTGAGTGTCCTGCCCCATGAGACGGTGGTTTTCTCGGCCCCTGGTGTTCCGAGGTCGTTCCCGCTGCACAGATTCATGCGCCAGGGCCTCCTACAGACAATGCACTTTGATTTATTGCGCTATCTCTAATAGCGCCCGAGATATCACCAGATATATATTGGATTCTTCCCTGACCCTGAGTGTCCGGCCCCATGAGACTGCGGTTTTCTCGGCCCCTGGTGGTCCGAGGTCGTTCCTGCTGCACAGGTTCATGCGCCAGGGCCTCCTGCAGACAATTCACTTTGGTTTATTGCGCTATCTCTAATAGCACCCGAGATATCACCCGATATATATTGGATTTTTCCCCGACCCTGAGTGTCGGGCCCCATGAGACGGTGGTTTTCTCGGGCCCTGGTGGTCCGAGGTCGTTCCCGCTGCACAGATTCATGCGCCAGGGCCTCCTACAGACAATGCACTTTGATTTATTGCGCTATCTGTAATAGCACCCGAGATATCACCAGATCTATATTGGATTTTCCCCTGACCCTGAGTATCCGGCCCCATGAGACTGTGGTTTTCTCGGCCCCTGGTGGTCCGAGGTGGTTCCCGTTGCACAGATTCATGCGCCAGGGCCTCCTGCAGATAATTCACTTCGGTTTATTGCGCTATCTCTAATAGCACCCGAGATATCACCAGATATATATTGGATTTTTCACTGACCCTGAGTATCCGGCCCCATGAGACTGTGGTTTTCTCGGCCCCTGGTGGTCCGAGGTCGTTCCCGCTGCACAGATTCATGCGCCAGGGCCTCCTACAGACAATGCACTTTGATTTATTGCGCTATCTGTTATAGCACCCGAGATATCACCAGATATATATTGGATTATACCCTGACCCTGAGTGTCCGGCCCCATGAGACGGTCGTTGTCTCGGCCCCTGGAGGTCCGAGGACGTTCCCGCTGCACAGATTCATGCGCCAGGGCCTCCTACAGGTAATGCACTTTGATTTATTGCGCTATCTGTAATAGCACCCGAGATATCACCAGATCTATATTGGATTTTCCACTGACCCTGAGTGTCCGGCCCCATGAGACTGTGGTTTTCTCGGCCCCTGGTGGTCCGAGGACGTTCCCGTTGCACAGATTCATGCGCCAGGGCCTCCTGCAGATAATTCACTTTGGTTTATTGCGCTATCTCTAATAGCACCCGAGATATCACCAGATATATATTGGATTTTACCCTGACCCTGAGCGTCCGGCCCCATGAGACGGTGGTTGTCTCGGCCCCAGGAGGTCCGAGGACGTTCCCGCTTGCACAGATTCATGCGCCAGGGCATCCTGCAGATAATTCACTTTGGTTTATTGCGCTATCTCTAATAGCACCCGAGATATCACCAGATATATACTGGATTTTCCCCTGACCCTGATTGTCCGGCCCCATGAGACTGAGGTTTTCTCGGCCCCTGGTGGTCCGAGGTCGTTCCCGCTGCACAGATTCATCCGCCAGCGCCTCCTACAGACAATGCACTTTGATTTATTGCGCTATCTGTAATAGCACCCGAGATATCACCAGATATATATTGGATTTTTCACTGACCCTGAGTGTCCGGCCCCATGAGACGGTGGTTGTCTCGGCCCCTGGGGGTCCGAGGACGTTCCCGCTGCACAGATTCATGCGCCAGGGCCTCCTGCAGATAATTCACTTTGGTTTATTGCGCTATCTCTAATAGCACCCGAGATATCAAGAGATATATACTGGATTTTCCCCTGACCCTGAGTGTCCGGCTCCATGGGACTGTGGTTTTCTCGGCCCCTGGTGGTCCGAGGTCGTTCCCGCTGCACTGATTCATGCGCCAGGGCCTCCTACAGACAATGCACTTTGATTTATTGCGCTATCTGTAATAGCACCCGAGATATCACCAGATATATATTGGATTTTTCACTGACCCTGAGCGTCCGGCCCCATGAGACGGTCGTTTTCTCGGGCCCTGGTGGTCCGAGGTCGTTCCCGCTGCACAGATTCATGCGCCAGGGCCTCCTACAGACAATGCACTTTGATTTATTGCGCTATCTGTAATAGCACCCGAGATATCACCAGATCTATATTGGATTTTCCCCTGACCCTGAGTATCCGGCCCCATGAGACTGTGGTTTTCTCGGCCCCTGGTGGTCCGAGGTCGTTCCCGTTGCACAGATTCATGCGCCAGGGCCTCCTGCAGATAATTCACTTCGGTTTATTGCGCTATCTCTAATAGCACCCGAGATATCACCAGATATATATTGGATTTTTCACTGACCCTGAGCATCCGGCCCGATGAGACGGTCGTTTTCTCGGCCCCTGGTGGTCCGAGAACGTTCCCGCTGCACAGGTTCATGCGCCAGCGTCTCCTACAGACAATGCACTTTGATTTATTGCGCTATCTGTAATAGCACCCGAGATATCACCAGATATATATTGGATTTTTCACTGACCCTGAGTGTCCTGCCCCATGAGACGGTGGTTTTCTCGGCCCCTGGTGTTCCGAGGTCGTTCCCGCTGCACAGATTCATGCGCCAGGGCCTCCTACAGACAATGCACTTTGATTTATTGCGCTATCTCTAATAGCGCCCGAGATATCACCAGATATATATTGGATTCTTCCCTGACCCTGAGTGTCCGGCCCCATGAGACTGCGGTTTTCTCGGCCCCTGGTGGTCCGAGGTCGTTCCTGCTGCACAGGTTCATGCGCCAGGGCCTCCTGCAGACAATTCACTTTGGTTTATTGCGCTATCTCTAATAGCACCCGAGATATCACCCGATATATATTGGATTTTTCCCCGACCCTGAGTGTCGGGCCCCATGAGACGGTGGTTTTCTCGGCCGCTGGTGGTCCGAGGTCGTTCCCGCTGGCCAGATTCATGCGCCAGGGCCTCCTACAGACAATGCACTATGATTTATTGCGCTATCTGTAATAGCACCCGAGATATCACCAGATCTATATTGGATTTTCCCCTGACCCTGAGTATCCGGCCCCATGAGACTGTGGTTTTCTCGGCCCCTGGTGGTCCGAGGTCGTTCCCGTTGCACAGATTCATGCGCCAGGGCCTCCTGCAGATAATTCACTTTGGTTTATTGCGCTATCTCTAATAGCACCCGAGATATCACCAGATATATATTGGATTTTTCACTGACCCTGAGCGTCCGGCCCCATGAGACGGTCGTTTTCTCGGCCCCTGGTGGTCCGAGAACGTTCCCGCTGCACAGGTTCATGCGCCGGCGTCTCCTACAGACAATGCACTTTGATTTATTGCGCTATCTGTAATAGCACCCGAGATATCACCAGATATGTATTGGATTTTTCACTGACCCTGAGTGTCCTGCCCCATGAGACGGTGGTTTTCTCGGCCCCGGGTGTTCCGAGGTCGTTCCCGCTGCACAGATTCATGCGCCAGGGCCTCCTACAGACAATGCACTTTGATTTATTGCGCTATCTTTAATAGCATCCGAGATATCACCAGATATATATTGGATTTCCCCTGACCCTGAGTGTCCGGCCCCATGAGACTGTGGTTTTCTCGGCCCCTGGTGGTCCTAGGTCGTTCCCGCTGCACTGATGCATGCGCCAGGGCCTCCTGCAGATAATTCCCTTTGGCTTATTGCGCTATCTCTAATAGCGCCCGAGATATCACCAGATATATATTGGATTTTTCCCTGACCCTGAGTGTCCGGCCCCATGAGACTGCGGTTTTCTCGGCCCCTGGTTGTCCGAGGTTGTTCCCGCTGCACTGATGCATGCGCCAGGGCCTCCTGCAGATAATTCCCTTTGGCTTATTGCGCTATCCCTAATAGCGCCCGAGATATCACCAGATATATATTGGATTTTTCCCTGACCCTGAGTGTCCGGCAACATGAGACTGCGGTTTTCTCGGCCCCTGGTGGTCCGAGGTCGTTCCCGCTGCACACATTCATGCGCCAGGGCCTCCTGCAGATAATTCACTTTAGTTTATTGCGCTATCTTTAATAGCACCCGAGATATCACCAGATATATATTGGATTTTCCCCTGACCCTGAGTGTCCGGCCCCATGAGACTGTGGTTTTCTCGGCCCCTGGTGGTCCGAGGTCGTTCCCGCTGCACAGATTCATGCGCCAGGGCCTCCTACAGACAATGCACTTTGATTTATTGCGCTATCTGTAATAGCACCCGAGATATCACCAGATATATATTGGATTTTTCCCTGACCCTGAGTGTCCGGCCCCATGAGACTGTGGTTTTTTCGGCCCCTGGTGGTCCGAGGTCGTTCCCGTTGCACAGATTCATGCGCCAGGGCCTCCTGCAGATAATTCACTTTGGTTTATTGCGCTATCTCTAATAGCACCCAAGATATCACTAGATATATATTGAATTTTTCCCTGACCCTGTGTGTCCGGCCCCATGTGACTGTGGTTTTCTCGGCCCCTGGTGGTCCGAGGTCGTTCCCCTTGCACAGATTCATGCGTCAGGGCCTCCTGCAGATAATTCACTTTGATTTATTGCGCTATCTGTAATAGCACCCGAGATATCACCAGATAGATATTGGATTTTTCACTGACCCTAAGTGTCCGGCCCCTCGGGACGGTGGTTTTCTCGGCCCCTGGTGGTCCGAGGTCGTTCCCGCTGCACAGATTCATGCGCCAGGGCCTCCTACAGAC